>NC_046155.1:169286071-169571071 GCF_011064425.1 Rattus rattus
CTGTTTCCAAAGCTCTACACCTGGCACTTTAAGCCTTTTCCTCCGTTCCTCCTTGTTACACTATCATGGGTTACACAGTCTACCTGAGCAGTTGGGAGCACGGGCTCTCGGGTGGGCCAGGCCTGCTCATAACTCCAACTCTGACAATCATGAGTTACAGCCATGGTGACCACACTACTTACAACTTCTCTACATGAAGATTGATGTCAATAATCTCTGAGAGGCACTGATGATTCATTCGGTGAGTGTCAAGTACTTGCTCCCAGTCAGCTATCAGAACTGGTTGGGGTCTCCTCATCATGTTGTAGACTCTGGAACTGAGGACAGCTCATACCAACTGGCCACAGCTAATACCATACTAATTGGGATTAAATCCAAGTGCAGTGCACCTGACTCTAACGGCCCCTAACGCCTGGCACTTGGACTCCCTGCTTTCCCTAGGCCAACCCTACATAAGGAGCAATTGCACTGGTCAAAGGGTCACAATGGACTCATTCTCCGGACTACCCTAGAGACACAGGAATTAGAAAGACCCGGAACTGGCACAGGAATATGAGATCCCGGAAGTTTTTACTTACCCTGCCCTTCTTCATTTTACCTAAGTGACAGCAAACTAAATAACAATCTAAGGAAGTAAAAGGAAGGATGAAGTCACCAAACCGCATCATAAAGGCTTAAAATAGAGGGGGAAACTCCAGCTCTACTTCTTGACTACCCCGGGTGTGGTAGAGCAGGCTTAGTGTGGGAACATCAGACAAAACCTTGGCACTAGGCCGTCTCTCACAAAGCGCTCTCTTTCCCCACCCCAAACAACTAACTCAAAGAGAGTAAAGAGATCGTGGTTTCACAGAAAACTCTTTTCAAGGTTCAAACAGCTCTCTATCTCCCGGTGAGTTACGCTCTCCTGTGAATGTTTACATATTATTATTGGCTTTGTGTATATATGCATGCATGTTTGCATTTATGCCACAGTCCACATAGAGAGGTCAAAGGACAGCTTGCATGAGTCAGTAATCTTCTTCCTCATGAGTCCCAGGGATCAAATCAGTTCATCAGACTTAGCAGCAAGCACCTCATTCACTGAGTCATCTTGTTGGCCCCCTGCTAGTGAGTTAGTGAGATGACTTCTAAAAGGTTTCCTCTGGTCTCCACATTTCCATCATGGTACACACACGCTGTAATAAAATTCTTTTTTTTTTTTTAAAGACAGTCTCAGAGATCTAACCCCTGGTTAGAACTTTCTATGTAGCCCAGGCCGGCCTTGAACTCATGAGGATCCTCCTCCCTCAACCTCCTGACTACTGGGGTTACAGACATACTCCCCACACTGAACTCTCTTTCCCACCAAGTTTTACATATGTCTTTTTGGGTGGGCCTGCTGAAGCAGGGCATAGAAATGAAAGCTCTGGCTCCTACTCAAGTGTGTAGAGCTGTCCGCTCAACGGTGATCTTCAGACTGACGTGCTAACGACGGTGACCGAGACGACAGAACTGCAAGTGCCACCCCATGTGTGACTCTTTGTAAACACAGCCTGCGTCTGGGGCTGCTCACCGTGCGAACCTGAATCTGAGCTCGCTGGGGAGTGGGATGAGTCTGCTGCTCTTTCTCGGCCAAGACTCGATCCCAAAAGTCTTCTGAGAGGACGAGGGAGGAGCTGCTGGAAGCTCAATGACCGAGCAGGTCCCACTGCCTGGGCTCCATCTCCAGCACCGAAACCAAGAGAGGAAAGGAAGGAAGAGGGAAAGGGAAACCACTGAGTCCTGTCTCCAGCCCCGAGTCAAACTACTTCTTTAAGATGGGTATGCCCAGGTCCGGCAATGGTGGTGCACACTTTTAATCCTAGCACTGGGGAGGCAGAGGCAGGTGGATCTCTGTGAGTTCAAAGCCAGCCTGGTCTACAGAGAGAGGGCTAGGACAGCCAGGGCTACACAATGAAACCCTGTCTCGAAAAAGGAAAAAAATGGGTGTGCGTAAGTATGAACCACAGAGAAACAAAGCACACATCCATCCAGTGCCTGCTGTGCTGTCCAGCCTTCCTTCTGTGGCTGTCGGTCGTCTACAACCTACTCCAAGACACAGAGGCAGTGACGTCAAACCAGTCGATGCCCAGGGAAGGTTTGCGGTACCTCAACTCTACCTTCCTAGTGCTTCTCACAGTGCATGCCTGGGGAGAACCAGAGTAGACTTCAGTTCGGGGTGGGGAAGTGTTGAACATCAGCCTCTGGCATCTGCAAATTACCAGGAAGTTGCACAAAAAAATGAGGAAAGGGCTCTTGAATTATTTCCTCTTCACCTCTACTGCCACCGACCCCACCCACACCCTGACCAGCAAGCGTGCGCCCGGACACCCACCTCACACTCGTAAGTGGCTATGACACAGGAGACTTTAGGATGCTGTGTGGGTTCACATACTTGTTATGAGAGCTCCCCAGAAAAAAAAGTAACCAACCAAAGAGCCCAGCGTCCATTCTCAATGTGTACCAATGCCAGGAGCCTGGCATCTTTAACTGGGGCTCAAGGGGAAAGAAAATATGAAACAGATGCCACAGTGGCTGTGAAAATAATTTCCTGATGCTTCTTCAGGGGGACCACAGGCAGAAAACGGCCAAGAATTGAAAAAGCACTCACATACCAGTCTAGAAATTAGGCTGGCTATTCACGGATGGGCTGTAGAGGAAGTCCAAGGACAGGAAGGTAAGTCCTGTTTGTAACAAGCATCAGGAGTCCGCACACCAACAGGGAAACTTCCAATTTCTCAGCGTCAGTGGCCCTGTCCACTTCTAGAGACACAGCAGTATACCAGAAGGGTCACTTTCAGTTCACCGAGACACAGCTGCTCAGAGAGCCCAAACAGTAGTAGAACTCGATCTGCCCGCGCTACAAAAGCAGCACTCAGGATGACGGTGTGGCATTTACCCTCGCCCACATACAACTGGTTAACCTGAGAGCAGAAATCTACAGATTCACTCCAGCAGATCCCAGACCCAACCGTTTCCACAGGATGGGCGACTGCTACGGTGGCAAATGAAATCCGCAGATCGGCTGACACGGAGCCAGGTGTCCCTTTACAGGATCCTCTAAAGCAAGAATACGTAAATACCCCAAAAATACGCTACTTAAATAATGCCCTTGTCCAGGGTAGGGAATAGGACTTCCTTGTCCTCCAAACTGTTCATGGATGAGAGAGCCGAGAATAGATGTCTCACTGTTCCTGCTCTCCTGACACCTGCAGGAGCCCAGCCAGAAAAAGCACCGGCCCTCTTGGTGGTTTCACATAGGAAGGGAACCTAAATAGCCTAGGTCCCACCGCCTTCTCCAGCCCAGCCCATCAGCTAATCAGGTCTGAGACAGCGGCGTTTGATGGGCTCTCTCAGCTGGCGCAAGGCTATGCTGATATCTCACTTTCTCCAAATATCCCATAGCTTCTATGAGGCCAATTTTTGAAGAAGTCCTACCTCATCACTCCCCACAGCCTTCCTGCCATCAGCGGGTGGGACACACACACACACACACACACACACACACACACACACACACGCTCTACCACATTGCATCCCACCTGTCCTATCTTAAAGCAATTAGATATGGAATTTTCAAACCATATAGAACTATTGAGAGATTACAGCTCCCAGGCAGCCTAACTTCAAGTTCTGGCTGGAGCACACGTACTGTGGGCCTCAGCACATGACTCTGTGTTGTCCCCTCCTCTATAAAGTGAGGCTAAACAAATGCCCATCTGCCAGCGGGAGGGCCCCATGAGATCATGCGGGTCAGGACATTGTCCAGCAGGCCCGGGCTGCGCACGGCACGCTTGCTGGCTGTTTACTGCAGAGCTACGGATCTATGAGAGCCGTCCTACGAGAGAGTGAGCAAACCCAGCAGCAAGCACAGGGACCTCCAGGTTTCAGCACCAACCTTTGCAGTGACTTTCTTTTGTCCTACGAGCCACACCCTTTCTGGATCTGACCCATGGGCACTGTGTTCTCAGCAGAACTTTCATATTTACACTGGACTTTTTATGATTTATAAAGAATGTTAAATTTTTATGGTGTGTGTTTTCATCTGCCCCCCTCTTCCTTGTTATCGTCCTCTTGAGCAACCCCCGCCCCGATGCTCTCCCTCCCTCTCAAGACTTCCTGGTAAGTTAGTTATGGTGATTCCAAGCTAAGGATATCTGGTCATATTCCTGAAAAATCCCTCTAAATTATTAAAGTGGTTGAGAAGGAGCACAAAGCCTTGTGCCGTGTGACCGAGGCCAGGCCTGCAATCCCCATAAGGCCAGAGACCCTCTGTGCTCAGGCTTCCCTTCCTAGGCCTTCTGGAGCAGCAGCATCTCCTGGCTGCCTGGGTGGCCCCAGGGGTAGCTCGCCCATAGTTCCTCATCAAACAGGACTGCAAACTCAGGGCAGCACCTCAGTCCCTCGCCGCCCTAACCCTCATCCTTATTTGATCCACCCTAGAGCGCAAAGTAGACATAGCTCGGAGCCACCTTCGCCCCGTCCCTGCCACCTTCTCTTCTCTCTTCTTTAGTCACAGAGACCTGTTGTCGCTTCCCAAATGGCTCTTGCTCTTCCCCACGCCTTCGTCTTCTGATGCTCCTGTCTGAGAGCTGAGTCTCTGAAACGGACTCGCTGTAGGACACGGCTACCAGAAATGCCCAGAAGAACAGATCAACGGGTCACTTCCCATTTAAAGCCCCCCAACTTAAGAGTCCAAACTCAAAGACTATACATGGACTGACCCTGGGCTCCAACCTCATAGGTAGCAATGAATATCCTAGTAAGAGCACCAGTGGAAGGGGAAGACCTTGGTCCTGCCAAGACTGAACCCCCAGTGAACGTGATTGTTGGGGGGAGGATGGGGAGGGGAACACCCATAGAGAAGGGGAGGGGGGAAGGGTTGGGAAAGGGAGTAACAATCGAAATGTAAATAAAAAAATCCCAATTTAAAAAAAATAAAAAAAAAAAAAAAAAAAGAGTCCAAACTCCTTTAGTGTTGGAATTTGGAATAAGGATTTCTATAGTCTGGCAGGACCCCATCTAAGAGGTCCAGAATGAGACCTGTCTAAAACTGCCATTCCATCTGCCTGAAAGGTGCCCCAACGGGCAGCACAGTGGCACTGTCCGAGGGTGAATCCCGGCCTTCAGGAAGACGCACACATTCCACTGAAGAACAAATAACACTGACAGTCAAGCATTCAAGCACTGGATCCAGAGTTCATCTTCAGTCTCGTGTTTTAGAAGTCACAGCTAAGGCCTCAAGAGGCCAATGTACTCATTCAAGGTCAAAACGCAGTCAGCCAGGTGCTGGCCCACAGCTCCCGTTCCATCTGCTAACAGCCTGACGGACTCTCCTGTGCACATCTGTCTGGATTCCCAGGAGCTTTCCCTCCGGCTGACGGTGCCTGGGACTCCTATCCCCCCCCCCCCACAAGGGGAGCTGCACACTGAGCTGGCATAGCAAGAACAGAACAGGAAGAAGTGAGCTTTGGCACTCCTTAAGGGGCAGTTTCAGGGGTCAGACACAGGGTTTTTGACAACTGAAAAAAATAGGCCTATTGTCTCTGTGGGTGGGACCAAACCATAGCAGGAGCTAGGAAACCAGTTTCTTTGTGCCCAGAGCTGAGGACTTAGCCAGGAACTCTGAAGGGCGGAGGTAGGTGGAGGGGAGAAAAGGCTGAGTTCTTTAGAACGGAGCAATCACAATTGGCCCCACTCATCTGCCCCACCCCCACCCACTACCGGGTATTTATTTGATCTGGGTTTATTTCCCCCTCACGCAGTGCCCCTATGGCTCTGTAAGACGCCCAGGATCTAGGAGGACTGGGAAAAGAAGGTGTGGTTTGCTGAAGGAGTCAATGAAGCATCAAGGAACGGGATGGCTCCATTATGATGTGTTTAGAGAGGCTGCTTTAACACTGCCCCACAGGCCAGGGGAAAGAAAACAAAAAAACAAACCCTGAGCTGCAAACCCATCCCTCAGCGAAGTGGGAGGCCCTTGTCTGCAGACTGGGACCTGCCCAACTTAACAGTGCAAGAATCAGCCTGAGCCCCAAACGAGGATTCCACGAGAATTTTATCCCAGGCCGCTAAGTCCAGAAGCCACTGGACATTGACTCCAGGTTGCCGTGACATGTCAGTTCATCTGACAAAAAAATAAAGACCGCTGGCTACTTTCTTCCCTGGCATTCACGGGATGGACCATTTTCACTGACTGGATGCATCTGACTAAGGACAAAGGCCTCCCCTCCCCGCCATTACTCAAGTCACCTATCTGCCATTGCCTTCCTCCAGCCCTTTGGACCCATCCGTATGCTCCGAAGATGATTCTCGGAGGCCTGGCAGATGTTCCTGAGGTGCGCTGAACACCTTGGTCCCTTACAGTATCATGGAAACCAAGTAGGAAATGAGAGGAGGAAACAGCTAATCCCACACGCTCCTTCGCACCTATGACCTAAATCTACTTGCTGTCCAACCTTCCGGCTGTTTCCTTCCTTCCTTTTCCAGTCTGTAAACGCCTGGAACACAAGACGGCAGGCACTTGCTCCCCAAGCCTTACAGTTCTGTAGACCACAGTTCAAAAAGTCTCTATGTCAGAACCAAGGCATCAGCAGGATAAAAACTCCCCTTGGAGGTGGACAGCTAAGTGTAACCATGCCTGGTAAGCCTCTTGGAAGTTTTTGCTCCAGGACCACTCAGAGATCCTGAGATCACTGTCCCAAGATGTTGACTTCAGTGCACCTACAATGTCCTTCAAACAAAGTGTTCCCAGGTGCCAATGGGATGTGGACATTGGGCAACAGCCACTATCTGACTTAACACAAGTACCCTGGGCAGCCACTATCTGACTTAACACAAGTACCCTGGGCAGTCACTATCTGACTTAACACAAGTACCCTGGCAGTCACTGTCTGACTTAACACAAGTACCCTGGCAGTCACTATCTGACTTAACACAAGTACCCTTTCTTTTTTTTTTTTTTTCTTTTCTTTTTTTTCGGAGCTGGGGACCTAACCCAGGGCCTTGCGCTTGCTAGGCAAGCACTCTACCACCGAGCTAAATCCCCAACCCCACAAGTACCCTTTCTAAACTTCAACCAGGGACACACATTCACCCTGCTTTCCTTGTCTTTGTCTGTTCTGTAGAGAAGCAGGACAGACTTGGAGGTAAGACACTAACTCCAGCTGGATGACCCTGGGCAGAGCCATGAGCTCTTTCACCTTGTCTCTCATCTGCAACACAAGAATAACTCTTACTGCATCAGAAAAGAACACTAAGAGAGCAAAGCCATGTGAGTGCCCAGCCTGGGATGGCCCCCATAAGCATCTCTGCGGCCCTGCTCTCTCACCATTCAGTTCTCTCTCTCAGGTCTCTTCCTTTGTCTTCAACGACAAGCCTCCGTCAAATCTACCACGAAGCAAAGCCCAGCGTACGGCCTTCTGCTGCGACTCCACTTCAGCATTTCACGAGGGAGTCTGCGATCGTCTCGGGGCGCCCACTGGGTTTATATGAGGAGATCCAGCTTTAAGAGGCCCTTTTTATGTTCAAATAAAACACATGCTCCCTCGGCTCACATACACCAGCCCCAAATCTGCTCATTTCCTTATTGGAGCCATCCTCAGTCCTCCTTACACCGTATAAATGAGGACAGCCCAAAGATAAAAACAGTGACTCTGGCCTTTTAATAAGAAATTACCTTAGCTAGATGAATGGTCCTCACAGAGCATTTCCTGAAACCTCTACCAAGGCTTGACAAACATATATAATTGCAGGGTTCGTGCCTAGACCTCCAGGAGATTATAACTGGTTCCTCATCCCTTGAGATCTCCTTCTGAGCAAAAGTATTTTCCTAGCACTACCTAGTGAGACCTGGAATGTCTACCTCCCTGGGCCATTTTGCCTCCAGCTGCCCTGCCAGGACGCTGCGGCAAGCAACCCTCCTAACCTAGATGCCCAAGCTAGCACTGCTCCCATAATCACCACCGCTCACACTCGGCACGCACTACACGCACTGACTACCTGAGGCGTTACATGAAGCCGCTATCCTCTCAGAACAGTCTGGAGTTGTGCCCATTTCCACAACCTAAAAAAGTCAAGCAAAGGCATCAAGCAAATGTGCCCAATGGGGACCAACTCCATCATTCAACGTTGTCTTCACTCAATCTGGGCAGAACGTGTCTTACATTTTTCTGAGATCTCCCAAACACAGTCCACCTTCCAGAATGATTTCTACCTCCCCCTCCCCCTCCTTTCAGATTGAACACAGCCGACATAAGCTGTCTTCTGTCTCAATATTCACACAGGCGCCTGTTTCCTAGCACAACTTCAAGGCACTTCCTTAACCTACTGTTTACGAACCATTAGTCTTTTTTAGGAAAACGCAGGACCAGATTCTCTGATCGCATGAGAAATCACAAGCTGACAGACTTAGGAACTATTTGCACAACCATTCTCAGGGCCATAAAAGGGATGCGACTCGAAGAAGTGCAATAAGGAAATAGAAAATCCTGGAGGGTTCCTGGAACGACCGAAGAGGAGACTCGGAAGCCAGGGCCTTGAACAATGGCAACCCCACCTGTCCCTTTCCATGCGTCGTGGCTTCTGACTTCCTTCTCACCTGTCCCTTTGGCCTCACTTTCGCAGACCTAAGGAGTGGAGGGCCAGAAAGGATTCCCGAGAGAGGAGAACTGATTCATCTGTGTACACACACGCCTTAAGCCGGTTTTGCTACGCAGGGAGCAGGATTTAAGAACAATTAAGGAGTTGTACTTCCTAGAAATTACGTTGTCCTGTTGTCTAAGCAGAGGTGGGCCCTCTGGCCTTTAGGAACGTACACCCCTCCCTTCTCCCTAGCTTGAGTTACATTCTCCTTTCAATAGGTCACTTGTTTACTAAGTTATGTTCAAGGAAAGAGAAAGATCTCAGGAGAACGGATTCTTCAAAGTCCCAACCATTCCATTCCAGTCTAAAAATGTCTGTTGCTTTGCTGAAGAGCAAGCAGGGAGGAAATATTAAAGGCCGTGCAGGAAATGATAACAAGTTTAACCAGGAAATCCCGAGCAACAACCGACAAAATGCCTCTAGGGACCACTGAACTATAGCAAGAGGACGGAGCCCAGCGCTGAGACCTCTCTGTCTCTCATCTATAGACCACCATCACCCTCAGCATCACAGACTTAGCCCTTATCTCAGAAGCTGTGGATGGAGCAAGCCTTCAGACACACACACACACACATATTCACGAATTTCCTTCTAGGATTTAAACAGTTCCATTATGTAGCCCTGGCTAGCCTGAAACTCACTGTATAGACCAGGCTGGCCTTGAACTCACAGAGATCTGTCTGTTCCTGCCTCCCAGAGTGTGCCCCACCATCAGCCTAGATTCAGATGTTTCTGGTCCACACCATTGCATCGACCAGCATGCAAAGATGATTGGAATGGAAATAATCATACAACGCTTCCACAGTGAGACGGGATCTGAAACGAGGCTTGGGATGAAAACTCCGGGAGGCTGAAAAGCAGGGCAGGGACCTTGCAGAACATCAAATGTGAATCAGGATTGACCGCAGAGCAAGGAGCCGAGGCCATGCTGAGAAACTGTGACCGCTACCCTAAGGAGTCTGAACTCAATCTATAGATTGGGGAATAGCTGGAAATGTGGATAAACAGCCTCTTCAGGAAATAAAGAGTTAGCTTTCTAAAGGATTATTAAGCAAGTTTAAACTTAAATAAGTGGTTCTTAACTTCGATAATACATTAGAATGATCTGGAAGCTTTTTTGCCTTTTTGTTTTTGTTTTTTGAAGACAGTGTTAGCCTTTGCTAGGAATTCCCTATGACACCAGGCTGGCCTGGAACTCACTCCGTAGACCAGGCTAGCCTTAAACTCAGAGATCTGCCTGCCTCTGCTTCCTGAGTCCTGGGATCAAAGGTGTGGGCAGTCTCCACCTTTTACTGAGCCAGGCTCCAACCTAACGCTCTATCTCCCCGAATTTAACTGTTTTGTCTCTTTTAAGCTTATTTTTAGTAGTGGATTTCTGTTTCACTTTGATTTTTGGTTTCACGGTCCTTGTGTTGAACCCGAGGTCTAGCTCACTTCACTCTAGCAAAGGGTTCTGTCTCTGAGCGTGTCTTCAGTCCCCTTAGTCTTCTGGTACAATGCTTCCAACTTCTGTCTTCATGGCCAGAACATTTTGATTTTTAGTTCTGTTGTTTGTTTTTGAGATGAGGCCTCGTTCTGTAGCTCGGCCTGGCCTGGAACTCGCTATGTAGCTGTTCCTGGAAGTTGTTCAGTTAAACTTTGGGAGTTTCTGAGGTCTGGGGTTTGTTCCGTTTGTTGGTTTTTGTTAGGTTCGGTTTTCATTGTGGTTGTAGGAGAGGGGTGGAGGTTATGTACACCGGGTCTCACCTACCCTAGGTTCCTCTCAAATTACCCGGGCGGGCTTTGAATTCCTGCTCCTCCTATCTCTACCTCCCAAGCTCTGGGATCATAGACCTGAGCTACCATACCCTGCTTAACAGTTTCCTGTCTCTTTTGCTAGAGGCGAGGTTCAAGTTGGCCTGGAATTTGTGAGCCTTCTCCCTCTGGCTTCTTGGTGCTACCCCATACCTGGCTGACCTTAACAGTTTTGAAGAGTATCGCCAGTTGTTTTTTGGTTGGTTTGTCTGTTGTTGTTATTCTTGTTGTTGTTGTTGTTGTTCTTGTTCTTGTTGTAATAACCCTCGATTCAGGCTCATCTAATATTTCCTCAGGGTGAAGTTTGAGGTGTGCACTGTAGCCAGATAGCAGAGGGGCTACACTTTGTCTCCTTAGATCAGCCCAAGAGGAGCCCAGGGCGCCAGTGACCTTCCCTAGTGCTCAAGGGGACACGGAGCACTTGGCTAATGCTTCCCCACTTTTGCAAAACGACTGTATTACTTGCAAACATTGTTTTATTTCATTTCATTTCCTGGGAGAGGCGAGCAAACCACAGCAAGCGTGTGGAGGTCGGAAAACAGCTTGGGGGAGGCGGTTCCTCCCTTCCACCTGGGCATCCAACACAGACGATGAAGCTAGCCATCTTGAGCGTTCTTAAACTCTCAGTGCCTGGGGACACCAGAATAGTTGGGCAGGCCCTGGAAGGCGGTCAAATGTCTCAGATTCTAACAAACATCCAGGACTGAAAACCAGCAGGGAAAATTAGAATCCTGGAAAGCAACAGAGAAGCCATTCTGTGGGCCTCTCTTCTCAAAGCAAAGCCAATTTAGCAGAAGTAACTAAATTTGGACTTTGGTGGGAACCCATGGCAGAGGAAAGGCCAAAATTCCCGACTGGGAGAGCCATGAGTGAACTGATAGGAAGCTGACTGATAGGAAGAAAATGCTAAGCATAAGCAAGCTCCCACCCCCCCCCGCCCCACCCCACCCCACCCCGCCCTGCCCCGCCCCACCCCAATCCAGGACTCGGGGAAATCTTTGCTACATTTCACGGAGTGCATAGCACTCAAGGGCTGTAATTGCCACTGACAGGAAACTCTGGCTCCTGTTACAAATACCCACCAACCTCATAGACCCAAGTACTACTCCTGACTAGAGTTGAGAGCAAAATCCACCCGACCCAGGTCAGGGCCCAGGGCCTCCCTTGAGCAACCTGAGCTGTTTGGGTAGCAGTTATGCTTTGTCCTCGGTGTCTTCTGAAGCAAGAGGGTAAGGACTTGGTTACCAGTTTACAAAATAGGGAAGTGTGTCCATCCCCAGCCCCCGGCTGCTGAGGCAATTCTCACTGGGCTTAAGTCCTTACCGTGCCCAGTTTCCTTAAAGCACTTATCAGAATTTCATTTACAAATTTCACCAGGTCTAGAGAACAGTTGGGCAGTGAAGTGCACTGCCGTCCTTGCAGAGGACCTGGGTTCCGTTCCTAGCACCCACATCTAGTGGCTCACAACTGCCTGTAATCCCCGTTCCGGCGGATGCGATGCCTCTGGCCTCCTTAGGCATCGGCATTCACATGTAGACACACACACAATAATTTTTTTTATTATTTTAAGTCAGGGTCTCAGTCACTACGGAGCCCCGGCTGGCCATGAACTCACAAAGACCCACTTGCCTCTACCTCCTAAGTTCTAGAATTAAAGTCATGCCCAGCTTTAAAAAAAAAATTAAGTGATAATAACTTAAATGTTTTCATCAATCCCTCCCAGAGAGGGGCTATCGCGAGACATGGAAATGAAAAAGAGAACACTAAAGTCTACAAAGAGGAAGGACCCTGAGGAAAGCTGCCCCTGAGGTGTTCAAAGCTACCGAGATCTGACTCTTGATTGCAGAAGGAGCTGTTGCGGCACTAAAGATAACTTACAAGCTCTCTTAAAAGACTGAAAGGAAATTTAGCTCTGCCACCCCCAGCTAATGTATTACTGCCAAGCTGGCGAATTAGATGCTAGGACAAGGGTGAGATAGGGTCAGTGCGTCGGGAATGTCTGGGACACATTTCCTGAAAGAGGCGGGTTTTGGATTGGGCATCTGAGCAGTAGGACCACGGAAACAAGGGAGACACAAGCGAAAGGAAGCAGGTAATGGTTCCTGCTGTAGATGCTCATTGAGCAGCATTCATTTTAGCCAACACAACAGGTTACTTCAGCAGAGGATGCTGGGCCTCAGGAAGTGGGGTGATTTGCCAAGGTGGATGGTACCCTTGGAGTTGGAAGCTACGCTTGCCTAACTCTAGAGCCGACCTTACCACCATCGAGAAAGAGTGATGAGCACCGTTTAGGAGACAGGGATCACCATGGCAGGAAGAGGTGGTGGAGAAACCACAAGTTAGGGAAACTTGCTAAGGCGGCCACGCTGAGCCATGAAAACTAGGCAGACACCTGAAGGAGACCGGCGGCTGCCAAAGGACCTCTGAAGGATTGGGGTACAGGCATCATCAAACGATACCTTGATTGGGGTACAGGCATCATCAAACGATACCTCGGTCGAAGGTCAAGGCTGAAAGCAGGAGTCCTGGGTTCTAAACCAGAGAAGTTGCTGAAAATGGCAGAGGAGCCGTGGGATGGAGGCGTGAGAGTGAGAGGGGCACTTGGGAGCACAGCCCAGACTTGAGAGCGGAAGCCATGCTAGCCAGGGTTGCAGCACTCCCGGAGGCAGAGGCAGGTGCTCTCTGTGGTCCGCATAGAGAGGTCCAAGCCAGCTGGAGCTACACAGTGAGGTCCTGTGGTTAAAGCCATAGCTACACCAGACATGTTTGAGCCTCACTTCAGAGTCCATTCTCACTTCACCCACAAATCAATGCAGGTGCAACAAAAATTCATCTCTAGAGTGATCTCTAAAGCCTTGTTGCTTAGTGTGACCCATCACCACCCAGCAGCGATGTGTTACCACATCCTAGGAGCAAGTGGATACACTCGGGGTCAGCCCGGGCGACAAGACCAGAGCAGCAAAGGGACAGACATGTTGGGAGGGAGGGAGAGAAGGAGGGACAGAGACAGGGAGGGGAGGGAGGGGCCTTTCAGGTCCCACTAGAAGTATCAGAACTGTACAACAACCTTGTGTGGTCCGTAAGCTTGTCTCTAAAGTGTCCTCTAATCTGGATGCAAGTATTTCACTCTGACCACAATTCTGTCACTCTACAGAGAGCCAGGGTGAGGGGTGGAGGGACAGGCAGGATGACACCGTTGACCTTGACACGTAATGCACCCTTTCTAATCCTAACAGCCTGTCTGGCTAGCTCACTAGGAAACGTCAGTGAAGCGGTGCTGCCACCTTGTGACTGTGACTGGTAAAACATGTGTAACCGTTCTCATTGGAAGGGTGAGGTGCTGGGGGGGGGGGCGTTTATCCATCACGTGGGGTGCACATGCGCACCTGCAGAGCTCAGAGGACATCCTGCAGAGTCCGCTCTCTTCTTTCACGTTAGTCCAGGGATCAAACTCAGGTCCGTAGGTTTAGTGATGACAACTTCTCTGAAGAGCCATTGTGCTGAACTTGAAAGAAGTTTTTGATTCCAAACAACTTGGTGTCAGTGGAAAACCTAGGTTCCATGCCAGGCTCTAACAGTGCAGCCCTTAATATCATCAGGAAAGGTGTTTTCAGACGGCTGGCCCTTCCTGAAGTGCCAGGAAATAAATGTAGGGTTTCCCTGATCGCTTACGCTCTGTGGCGCTGTTTCGTCTCGTGCTCTCTTCAATCCTGTCCCTGGTCCCAACAAGCACTGGAATTAACCAGTACCTGAGAACACCCACCACGAGCCCCTCCACCTCTTTCCAGAGACGTACTCTGAAGCCCTGAGCTTGACTGTAAATTTAAACGAGAAGTTCTCAATTTGTGTATTGAAACCCCCTTTGGGAGGAGGGAAGATCAGGTGATTCTTTCACAAGGGTCACCTAAGACCATCCTGCATGTCACATAGTTACATTATGATTCTTAACTGCAAAGTAACAGCTATGGGGTATCGATGAAATCATTTTATGGTTGGGGGTCAGCATAACATGAGGAACTGAATTAAAGGGTCACTAGGAAGTTGAGAACCACTAGTTTAAGCTACGGTGTGAGATTTGTCCAAAAAATAAAAATAAAAAAATAAAAAGAACTGTGAAAAGAGGCTCGGGGCTGGCCATGGCACAGGTGGGAAGATACAGCGGATGTGAGATTCCACTCTTACTGCAAATGTGGTCCAGGAAGGAAGCAGGCTGTCCTGTGTACTGCTGCCCTGGCTGGACTGTCCTACAATTCAGTGTCTGCTGTGGTCTCCGTGCTTGGCCATGGGGAGTGAGGAGAGCACAGGACTTCAGAGTAGACTCTGGGAAGAGATGGAGGGGCATTGACACAAACTTGTTGTATCGAACTCGCTATGTATTGCAGGCTGACCTTCAACTCACAATCCACTGGGCACTGGAACAACAAAAGCAAGTGCCTTCCTGCCCTCAGAGCTTCAGGCCACCGAAGGAACCCAATTCGATTTGTTTTTTTTTTTTCTTTTTTTTTGAGTTGGGGACAGACAGGGGTTTTGTTAGGGCAGCGGCTCTACCACTGAGCTAAATCCCCAACCCCTCGATTTGTCTTAAGAGTGTCTTATATCAGGGTTGGGGATTTAGCTCAGTGGTAGAGCCGCTTGCCTAACAGTGCTTAAAGGCCCTGCCTGGTCCCCAACTCAAAAAAAAAAAAAAGAAAAAAAAAAAAAAAGTGTCTTATATCAACAAACCTGAGGGACCGACCTGGCCTCTGGTGCTCATTCTCCCAGGTCTAAGAAAGAGAAAATCAGACAGATGGAACTGACTAGCAGCCAGGGCCTGGAGGTGTAGGCACTAACAGACTGAGGAAACCTGAAGAGAGCTGAGGAAGACCCCGCAGCAGCCTCAACACAGACTGGACTGGGTCAGCCTCAGGGAGGCTCTGCGTGAACACATGACTGTTTATCAGTGAGATTTGTCTTTCTCTTAGCAGGTTGGCTTTTTCACAAATTTCCGGTCTTATCAGACCAAGTTAAGGGGCTGGGAAGGTATTGCTCAATTTCAGCCAATATTTGTAGAGTTCCTTCGAGGTGCCAGGCCCTGGGTGAGTTCAGAGATTATAAAGATGTCCTCCAAAACCCTGTGCAATCAACTCTGTACTGTAACACATCCTGTGCTGCTCCCTGCCAGCCTAATGTCTACCTCCCCTGAGAGACAGACCGGCTCAAGTTCTGCTTCATAAGGTGCTATGTATGTCGATAAACCCAGTCCTCAGAAGGCTGCGGCAGGATCCCCAAAGTCAAGGTTAGCTTGGACTACTGAGTGAAACCTTGTGTCAAAACACAAACAGAAGGAAACAAACAAACAAAGAAGGAAAGAAGGGAGAAGAGGAAGGGGATAAGTGATATAATTAGAGCTTAACTCAAGTTCAAAATTTTAAAATGACTGCTAGCTAACATATTAAAAGGCGTGTAATTGTATTATTGCTACATTCGTTTACATAGACATCAATTCTAATTTATTTGTGACACAGTGGCACAGGACCCACACCGGTTAGTTCACAGCTACTTGTAACTCCGGCTCCTGAAGAGCAGAAGTTCCCTTTGCTTCCAACTCCTGTAGAAATGTGGCATAAACACACAGGTACACACAAACATGTAAATAAATAAAAACTAAATGTTTTTAAACAACAGGGCTCTAGAGAAACAGGTTAGTGGTTAAAAGCCCTGGCTGGACCTGGATTTGATTTCCTAAACCCACGTGGTGGCTCACAATGTCTGTGACTCCAATTCAAAGAGATCTAATGCCCATTTCTGGCCTCCTCAGGCACTGTATGATGTGATATACAGATAGAGCAAAACACCCATATACATAAACTAAAAAACAAAAAAACTAAAAAAAAAAAATTTAAATTAAAAGGCAAAAAATGCCATCCAGGCAGCAGTGGCTCACGCCTTTAATCCCAGCACTCAGGAGGCAGAGGCAGACAGATCTCTGAGTCCAAAACCAGCCTGATCTATAGTGAGTTCCAGAACACAGAAAAACCCTGTCTTGGAAAAAAAACAAAACAAAGACAACGTACCCAATCACCGTTTCTGTCCCCAGTGAACACCCACAACCTTAGAACGCCGACTGCATTGTATTTGTGCCTCTGGGTTTGTGAAGTATCCGCCATCCCCTGATTACACATCTGCCTTCTGAAAATGGAATGACTTTAGAACTTTACAGAAAGAAACCAAATTAGCAGTGTCAAACCAAGACCAAGCGGTCAATCCAAAGACAGTGCTCCCTACCTAACACCTACATAAACATCTTCTGCGGTGTGCTGCAGTTTCTTGCCGCTTCCACGGACTCGAGCTGACTAGATACATGTGCTGGGGCATGTGGGTTGTAAGGAAAGTTAAAGCATTTAAGAACCATCATTAAAAATAAGGTTTGAAAAAAGTTAAAGCCACACAGACGTGTTATAGCAAGGTCCTCCTGAGCTCCAGATTAAGACTCTATTCTTTTTTTAAGTCATTTTATCCAAATCAAAACAACTCTGAGATTCCCCCTTACACCTATCCAAATGGCTAAGATCAAAAACTCCAGTGACAGCACATGCTGGCGGGGATGCAGAGCAAGGAAAACGCTTCTCTGTTGCTGGTGGGATTGCAAACTTGTGCAACCACTCTGGAAATCAACCTGGCACTTTCTCAAAATTTTTACATAGTTCTACCTCAAGACCCAGCTATACCACTCCTGGGCATTTACCCAAAAGATATTCTACCACACCACGAGAATACTTACTTCCTGGACTATGTTCATGACAGCTTTCTTAGCCATAGCCAGAAACTGGAAACAGCCCAGATGTCCCTCAACTGAAGAATGGATAAAGAAAATGTTGTTCATTTAAACAATGGAGTACTATTCAGCTATTGAAAACAAGGACATCAAGAATTTTGCGGGAACTAGAAAACATCATCCTGAGTGAGATAACCCAAACCAAAAGGACATGCATGGTATGATGTGGACATTAGCCACAAAGTACAGGATAACCGCACTACAATCCACAGACCCAGAGAAGCCAAGTAAGAAGGACCCAAGGATTGAAATCTTATTCAGAAGAGAAAATAAAATGGACATTGTTGGTGGGTGGATGGAGGGAACTGGATGGGAGAGGCAATGGGGAAGGGAGCAGGGTAGGGGATCAGGAGTAGGGAGAGCTGAGGAGAGAGAACAGCTGGCAGACAGGGGTGGGCTCTAGGATATGACAGAGACCTGGGACAGAGGGTCCCAAGGATTCTATGGGGCTGACTCTAGCTGAGACTCCTAGCAGTGGGGGATATGGAGCCTGGAGTGGCCACCTCCTGTAGCCAGGCAAGACTCCCCGTGGAGGAATAAGGATACTAACCTACCCAAAATCTTCCACCCAAAATGTGTCCTGTCTACAACACGTGCAGGGACAAAGATGGCGCAGAGACAGAGGGAATGGGCAACCAACCCATGACTGACCCAACTTGACACCCATCCCACGGGCAAGCACCAAGCCCTGACACTACTAGTGATACTCTGCTATGTCTGCAGACAGGAGCCTAGCATAACTGTCCTCCGAGAGGCTCCACCCAGCAGCCGAGGAAAACAGATGCAGAGACCCACAGCAAACAGTAGACAGCGCCTGGGGAGTCGTGTGGGAGTTGGGGAAGGAATGACGGACTTGAAGAGCCCAGGACTCCACAGGAAGACCAACAGACAACTAACCTGGACCCTTGGGGCTCCCAGAAACTGAACTGCCAAAGAGCAAGCCTGGGCTGGACCTAGGCCCCCGCACATATGCAGATGTGCAGCTTGGTCTTCATGTGGGTTCCCCAACAACTGGAGCAGGGACTGACCCTAAGTCTGTTGCCTGCCGGTGGGTCCCACGCCCTTAACTGAGCTACCTTCTCTGGCCTCAGTGGGAGAGGCAGAGCCTAGTCCTGCAGTGACTTGATGTGCCAGGGTGGGTGATACCCAAGGGGAGCCTCCCCTTCTCAGAGGAGAAGGGAAAGGGGAAATGGGAGGAGGGGCTGTGTGAGGGGGACCTGGAGGAGGGGGGCTACAATCAAGATATAAATTTAAGGGTTGGGGATTTAGCTCAGTGGTAGAGCGCTTGCCTAGCAAGTGCAAGGCCCTGGGTTCGGTCCCCAGCTCCGGAAAAAAAAAAAAGATATAAATTTAAAAAATGAAAAAATAATTTTTATCAGTTTACTGCTTTTGGAGGAACAATTCACACACACCCTCATTCCTGGAGGTTTCTAGGAAAGACTTCCTTGTTCACTGTCCCTTCAGTCCCAACAAATGTCACCCAACATTTAAGTTGATCAATCCCTAATTTTTTCACACATTCCCTTTTTTTTTTTTTAAGATTTATCTATTTATTATATAGAAGTACACTGTAGCTGTCTTCAGACACACCAGAAGAGGGCATCTGATCTCATTACAGACGATTGTGAGCCACCATGTGGTTGCTGGGATTTGAACTCAGGACCTCTGGAAGGACGGTCAGTGCTCTTAACCACTGAGCCATCTCTCCAGCCCTCTTTCACACGTTCTTAAAGCAGATAGCAAATTCAGTGCTGATGCTCCGAGATTGTTATAATTTGGCTCTTCAGTGCTTCCCAACGGCCCATGAGTTGAAGGCGTGGTAGCTAGCCCATTGGGCAATCAGGAAAACCTTGAGGAGACAGAGCTTGGTAGGAAACAGTTACGTCATGGTGGGGTATACAGCCTTAAAGGAAATATTAGGATGCCGTTTCTTCCTGTCTTCTTGTTCCTGGACGCTCGAAGTGAGCAGTTTTTATGCACTCATCCCATGATGCATCTCAACGCAAGCTCCACAGTGACAGGGCAGACAGGCCATGAAATAACCTCTCCAAGACTGCAAGCTCCAGAAATAAAGCTCCCCTTGTTAGCATTCTGTCTAAGCTCCACCCCCACAGTTACCTGGCAACAGCCTGACACTATAAAGGGGGCTGCTTGCCCTTTCCTCACTCTCTTGCTCTTACCCACCCCATCCCTTCTCTCCCCATTCCCTTCCCCCCTTCTCTCCATGTGCTCATGGTCGGCCTCTACTCCTTTCCTCTTCTATTTCTTCTCTCTCTCTCTCCGCCTCTCTCTCTCTCTCTCCTACTACCCTCTTAAGTCCTTCCCTATGCCCTGAATAAACTCTTTTCTATACTATACTGTCATGTGGCTGGCCCCCTCAGGGGGAATGGACACCTCAGCATGGATCTACTGAGGCACCCCGTTTCCCCAGACCTCCATAAAACATAATCCCCCCCTCTCTTTATCCTTTTAAAACACAACACTCCTCCCCTGTGAGCTGCCTGGTACGATCACCTTTAATGTTGACTGTGACCATTATCAGCTTTCTCCTTTGCCTTGGGCCATTTCCAGAGGCTGAAGCCAAGAACCCCCACCAACCTAGACCAACACAGTTGAAAGATCCCTTTTTGCCTATAGTTCCTATATTCCTCAAGCTTTCCTGGGCCTGAAGCCCTGGTAATCTCACACACACACACACACACACACACACACACACACACACACACACACACACTCCCTGTCCTGTAAATTGGGGCAACCAAACCATAACCAACTTCCTGAGGAGCAAGAGGAGGCTTTGTTTTCCCCAGTGCTCCAGGAAAGAGTTTGGAGGGAAAGACAACTGCCTCTGATTTTGTTTGCACGTTGTTGCTGGTTCGTTTTTGTTTTGTTTTGTTTTTTAACATTTAATTTATATGAGTACACTGTCACTCTCTTCAGACACACCAGAAGAGGGCATCAGATCTCATTACAGATGGTTGTGAGCCACCATGTGGTTGCTGGGAATTGAACTCAGGACCTCTGGAAGAGCAGTCAGTGCTCTTAGCCGCTGAGCCGTCTCTCCAGCCCTTTGTTTTTATAGGGCTGAGAATCAAACCCAGAGCCGTGGCATGCTAGTCGAGCGTCTTTTCACTAAGCTACATCCCTAGCCCTTCCTTCTTTACTACGTTTATTTAAGGATGAGGGGGTTACCCGTGCCCCAAATGAGTGTGGAGGCCAAAGGACCTTGTGCTGGTTTCTCTGCTTCCTTGTGAGTACTGGGGATTGAGGTCAGGTCATCAGCTCACCCACCTGGCCCGGCAGCCACCAGCCCTTCGGAAGGAAGGAAGGAAGGAAGGAAGGAAGAATAGATCCTGTTATCAAACTCAAAGTCTTGTTCACAGACCCCAGTGCTTCATGTGGGTTCCCCAATAACTGGAGCAGGGACTGACCCTAAGTCTGTTGCCTGCCGGTGGGTCCCACTCCCTTAACTGAGCTACCTTCCAGCACATGCTTCCCCTGTGAGTGGTTAGGGACCTGGAGGAATCTGTCAGCAGTGCGAGGACAGGACAACTGCCTAGGAACTACCACTTCCATCGCTGGTACTTTTGCTGATGGTCACAAGTGGATGGACAGAGGAAGCACAGCGGGTGGCCTCTGACAGCCTGCAGTGCCTGGGTTTTGCAATAAAGAGCTGGAAGGCACAAGGAAACGAAAGTAAGACAAAAGCTTAGAGAGTGAAGCCCCCACAGTGGGGGAGGAGTCAGGCACCCGCTGCCAAGCCCTTAATCCTTTCTCTTGAGAGTGGTTTCTTTTGTTTGACCACTTTTACCTCCCACATTCCTGTAAAGACCTGGTCCAATCTGGTACTAAAGAGGCCAGCACCGCCTTCTTGCTCTCATCTTCTCATGGGTGCTCTGGTGTGGGATTAAATTGTGCGCACACTACGCCACCTGAGCAGTGACAGGAAATCAGAAGCCTCTCGCTGGTGACAGTCCCCCACAGTCCTTAAGAAACTGCAGACAGCCGCAATGAAGCTTCTAGCCTCTCCCCTCCTTCTGCTGCTGACAGCGATGCTCATGGCCATGGTCTCCAGCAGCCCGAATCAAGGTAAATACAACGGGATAATAATATCCCCTCTTCTCTCTCTCTCCCTCCCTTCCTCTTTACCTCGTCCTTCCTTCCCCACTTCTGTTTTTCTCTCCCCTCGAGTCAAGATCTTGATCTGTAGCTCAAGCTGACCAGAAACTTGGGCTCTTCCTACCTCAGTAGGAAGGTCCCAGCCTTATAAGCATGGGCCGCCATGCGTGCTCAAGACTAATGTCCACCTCACCTGCGCCGTGCGCACGCCACAGGTTATTTTGACATTGCTGGGAGGAACCATGGCACACCCAACAACGACAAAGGCGTTACAATGTTCTTGTCGCAACAACAAGTTAGGGTAATTAGGTTAGTCTTTCTTCAGTACCAGAATCCTCGTTAGCAAAAAAGGAAGGACCCGATTTATCCCACAGGACTCTGTAAAGTATAAGGCACATTACCAAGGTGTCTGCAACTGTAGCTTCAACAAACACGTAAGTATACACACAGCCCAGCCAAGATCCACTTCCCTTACCTTCCCAACCTCCCCCTAGAAAAGTCACAGATCTTCTCGGGGCTCAGCTGGGGGTGGGGGTTGTGGTGGAAAGGAAAGAAATGAGGAGTTCTATATTTTAGAGTATGCCAGGTAAGCCACTGATGACACAGACTAGGTCAGTCCCATCATCAGGCAGTAGTCATGCAGACACTTTAGCCACGCCGGGCTCGGTTGAATGGTTTGCCCTTTGAGAAGCAGACTTGGTAGGGGTTCTGAATCTGTCCCAGTTCGTCCCAGCTCTTCACAGAACAACCACACAGAAGCAGGATCGTCTCTGTCCGTGTACCTTTCTACTTGAGAGCACCATCCCCCTGGACCCCTGGGCTATCTGTGGGTGGGGTAATCTGTGGTGTACTCGGCATCAGGGTGACCCTAAATTCAGGATCACCTGCCTCCCCCAACGTCCGACTTCTCTCCTTCGTAGAGAAAGTTCTCTGAGCTCTTCAGTCCTGGGGCCCAAAGTGGCCACTCTGGAGGGGAAGCCATATCTATCACTACAGGGACACCAGGGCTAGAGTCCTCCCCCAAGGACTCAAAGCTCTAGTCACAACACACCTTTCCAGTCCACTTTCTTCCACTCACAAAGATACACTTATGCTCCAATCAAACTAGACTGCTGATCCCCAACAGGTCCTGTGTTTTCAAACCAGCTCAACTTTACTCACACAACTAGCTCAAAAGCAAACGCCTTCCCACGTCTCCTTTGCTTGCTCCTACAACCAGACAGAGCTCTGTCCTCGCTCTGTTCAGCTCAGTCTGGACTCTTTTTTGTACATATCGTATCCTGTCTCACGCTGTAAGAGTGCGTCCCTTTTACTTCTCCTGCCCCGCAGGTTATAACCGTAACCACCTCGGTGGCACAGACCGATGCATTGTTTCCACAACCTTTACACTGTCCCGCATCGCACTCAGTAAATATTAGCTAAGTGCTCGGGTTTCTAAGTTCAGGATGATTCACCTCTGTGACTCTTATGCCGAGATGTGACAGCGCCGCTTTCTCTTGTCGTTGCTAGTGTGTGTATGCGTGTGTGATTGAACACTGAACCCCATGCGTGCTACAGAATTACAGCCCTGCCTCAATTTTTTTGTTTGTTTGTTTGTTGTTTGTTTGTTTTCCAAGACAGGGCCTTTCTGTGTAGCTAGCCCTGGCTGTCTTGGAACTTGCTCTGAAGACCAGGTTGGCATTGAGTTCAGAGATATCCACCTGCCTCTGCACAGACACCGTTACCACCCGCCTGCCCCTATTTTGGTTAATACACGACCTTTATTTTTTCCCAGACTGCCTTGAACCTGGGACCTTCTTGTCTGGGCCTCCCGGGTAGCTGGGATTATAGGACTAACTTACTACTTAAGTTTGGTGGTGGACAACTCTGTGTGGGCCTCTATCCACTAATCACCAATAGTAAACCTCCATGGAGTTAAGAAAGCTAAAAAAAAAAAAAAAATCAGCTACTCACTGGTCGATGTTCCGGCAAGGGACCACGTCCAGTTAATAAACCCAGTTCTACAGCAACATTGACAAACCTGGCTCCACTCTAGACTTAGACTCCCCAAATTCTCACACTACCCCTTGAAGTCAAGAAGACCTTGTTGCCTCTGCCTTTGTTGTCTGATTTGCAAACTTCCTAAGTCGCTTAACTTCTTTAGGCCTCCAGATGGCGCTGTCACAAACAATCTGGGCTGGGTGCGGGTGGCCCGGTTTCACAGCATTCACACACATCTGAACCACTTGGTAGCCACAGGAAATGACCAATACGCAAACTACAAATCAATTCTCAAAATAAAATTTACCTTACAAGCTAGAGTGCTCTGGCTCAGTGGTTGAAAGACCTGGCTGCTTTTCCAAAAGACCTTGGTTTGAGTCTCATCACCCACGTGGTGGCTGACAACTGTCTGTAAATCCACTGCCAAGGGCTCTGACGTCCTCTTATGGCCTCCGTGGGTATTGTGTGTATTTGGTGCACTGATACATGGCAGGCAAAACACCCATACACATGTTTTTTTAAAATCTGATCTTACCTCCAAATACCTTACATCTATACTCATTATACTTTTCAAAGAGGAGAAGAAAATAAGAAATACATGAGAATATATAATATTATGAATAAATTACTAATAATAGATTATTCACTATTTCTAATAAATTTCTTATGATAATAGCTGACATGTGTTGGTATATCCTGTGCTGCAGGCACAGTTTTAAGTGTCATAATTAATATACTGTTATCTCATTTTGTCCTCACAAAAATCTAATGTAATGGGGGCTGGAGAGATGGCTCAGCAGTTAAGAGCACTGGCTGCTCTTGCAGAGGGCCTGGGCTCAGTTCACAGCAGATACATTTGGCAGCCTGTAACACAGCTCCAGGGAATTTCAAGGTTTATCTATAATGCATACAGTGTTCTGCCTGCATGTATGCCTGAAGGCCAGAAGAGGGCGCCAGATCTCATTGCAGATGGTTGTGAGCCAGCATGTATATGCTGGGAATGAACTCAGGACCTGGAAGAACAGCCAGTGCTCTCTAGCCCATAAATAAATACCTTTAACCTAATGCATTTTGTTATTTTTAACTTTTAATTTTTCATGTTTTCAAAACATTATGAAAATTTCAATATATCTTTCACATATTTTTTCAAATAACTTTTAAAGTTTGTTTGTTTATTTATTCATTTATTTATTTATTTGGAGCCCATGGTGCATAGAGTGTGTAGGTCAGAGTTCAACTTTTAGGAGTTGGTTCTTACCTACTATCATGTGAGTCTTGGGGTTGAACCCTGGGTCAGGCCTGGCCAGCAGGCGCCTCAAACCACTGAGCAATACTCTCATTTACATTTTACCACAGTACCAGGATCAAAACTGGGATTTTTTTTTTTTTTTTAGAAAAAGAGTTGTCAGGTGGTGGTGGCCCACAACTTCAATCCCAGCACTCAGGAGGCAAAGGCACAGATCTCTCTGAGTCCAAGACCAGCCTGCTCTACAGAGCTAGTTCTAGGACAGCCAGGGCTACACAGAGAAACCTTGTCTTTCGGGGAGGAAAAAGGAGAGGTTGGTGGCAAGATGATTCGCCAGGTAAAAACTTTGGTTTTGCCAAGACTGGCACCTGATTTTGATTCCCAGGGCCACATCATGGAAGGAGAACAAACTCCTGAAAGTTGTCCTCTGACCCCTACGTATGCACTGTTACACACTCACACACACAGCACATGCACACATGCACTGTTACACACTCACACACACAGCACATGCACACATGCACTGTTACACACTCACACACACAGCACATGCACACATGCACTGTTACACACTCACACACACAGCACATGCACACATGCACTGTTACACACTCACACACACACAATGAATAAATGAATAATAAAATCGTAAATTAAAAAGAAATGAAAACCGCAGGAAAGACAGCTCAGTGTTAAGAGCTGTTCTTCCAGAGAACCCAGGGTTCGAGTCCCAGCATCTACAGACTCACAACTCTCTAACTCCAGTCCCAGAGGATCTGACTCCTCCTGGCCTTTGTGGACACTACATGCATATGGTACACAGACACACATGGAGCCAATATACTCTACACATAAAAGTAGATCTTTAAAAACAGGAGGAGCTGGAGAGACGCCTCGATGGTTAAAATCACTGGCTGTTCTTCCAGAGGGCCTGGGCCCAAATCCCGGGTGGCTAAGAAGAGGAAGAAGAAGAGGAAGAAGAAGAAGAAGAAGAGGAAGAAGAAGAAGAAGAAGAAAAGAAGAAGAAGAAAAGAAGAAGAAGAAGAAGAAGAAGAAGAAGAAGAAGAAGAAGAAGAAGAAGAAGAAGAAGTAGTTTGTTGTGCTTTCAAATTAAAGTTGCAATATCTACGTAGCTAAATGTAATCATTTAGCATTTTAAAATGTCTATATTAAGAGATTCAACTAAATCATCTACCATATTTCTCTGGCTTTAAACATTTATGGATTTTTGCAGAAATAAGGAATAAAGGCCACACAAGGAGAAAATGCTAGAAAAAGGTTTTGAAGGCAAGGGCTGTGCCCATCTAAATGATTCGAGCAGCACTCAGACAGCACGCGAGAAGACTGGAAAGCTGCTCTGGGGAATGACGTCACGCCACCCATCTGTGTGGCAGAAAGGCCACAAGTCTGGGAAACAGGCGGCCTCTGAAGACTTGTCCATCCACTTACTGAGTCAACAATAACCAGATGCCTGCCATGTGCCAGGAGCCATGGGCTCCATCAACACCGAGCCACGGACTCTGAACCTACTGAGGGAGAGAGGAATGTTTGCATTCGCTGGGAGTGCCATAGCAAAATACCACAGCTGGGTGGCTTTGAGGACAAATTAGATTTTTCTCGTATTTCTGGAGGCTGGAAATCCAAGACTGAGCCACCTGAAGGTCTGGGTCTCTTCCAAGGCCTCTCGCTTTGGCAGACAATTGGCCGCCATCTTAGTTGGGATTGCCATGGTGCATGCAGTTGGCTGGGCGGCTTAGAAACAGCGGGAACTTATTTCCCATAGTTCCAAAGTAGGGTTTCTAAGATCGCGGTTCCAGCAGGACTGAATTCAAGTAAGAGTCGTCTTCCGGTGTGCAGACAATCAATTCTCGAACACTGGAGATTAAAGCTCCCAGGGGTCCCTTTCCACAAGGACACCAATCCCATTCCTGGGAGTTCCACTTTCATGACCCCGCAAAGCCCCCATCCTAATACAATCACATTAGGGATTAGGAACACAACATAGAGATCTGTCTTTCAAAGACTCGTCTCTTGTGTTTTATGTACATGAATGCTTTGCCTACATGTATGTGCACCACAGGCATGCAGTGCCCAGAAGCCGGAAGAGAGAGTCAGGTGCTCTGGAACCAGAGTTACAGTAGGTTATGAACTGCTCTGAACCCAGGCCCCTCTACAAGAGCAGTAAGAGCTCTTCACTGCTGCCCTGCCTTCTCAGCCCCAACACACAGGTTTGAAGGGGGACATACTCTTTTAGCATCTTTTTTTATTACCAGTCACATGACTGTTCTTTTGTGTGTACATGTCCTTAAGGTGTCTGTCTGTCTCTCCTCTCTCTCTCTCTCTCTCTCTCTCTCTCTCTCTCTCTCTCTCTCTCTCTTGATGTTCAAATCTAATTTTCTTCTTAGAGAATACCACAAAAGCCTCATTTTGGCTTAATTACTATTTTTAGAACCCTACTCTCCAAATATACTCATTCTGAGGTAGTACAGGTTAGATCTTCCATACATTAATTTGGGAGGACAGAGCTCAATACACAACAGATTTCAAGTCAAAAATTACACAAGAAGTGGTAGAGCGCTTGCCTAGCAAGCACAAGGCCCTGGGTTTGGTCCCCAGCTCCAAAAAAAGAAAAAAAAATTACACAAGAATAGCTCAAGCACAGTACTCATCTGCAAACCCAGAAATGGGGACTCAGTGCTAGAGAGATTGCTGAAAGTTCAAGGGCAGCGTAGACCACATAGCAAGACACTCTCCTAACCAAAAACAACAAAAGAGTGGGCTAGGCAGGTAGAGGTGGAAGCTGGGAACTGGGAGTTCAAGGCCAACCCACGCTGTAACATGGAGACTCTGTCTTAAAAAAAATGAATAGTTTAAGCCAGGTGGTAGTGGTCTAGCACTCAAGAGTCAGAGGCAGGTGGATCTCTCTGAGTTTGAGGCCAACCTGGTCTACAGAGCAAGTTTCCAGATTCGCCAGGGCTATCCAGAGAAACTGTATCTTGAAAAACAAATAAAGGCATATTTGATTGTTTCCATGGTGCTATGGACCAAACCCAAGGCATCATACGTGCCAGACAAGCACATGCCACTTAACGACATCCCCAATCTGTTGCTAATTTTAATAGAAAATACTGCCAACTAAAATCACAGGAGATGTCATGTAGGCCCAGTTCTAGCCTGAGATTCTCAGATCTACAAGCCTTCATCTTTTAATAACTTTGTCCTGGTTGTTTGTGTCGGCTTGACACAAACTAGGGTCATCTAAGAAGAAGGAACCTCTGTTGAGAAAATGTCTCCCTAAGTCTACCATGGAGGAAAGACTGTAGGGTATTTTTGCGATTGGTGTGGAGGGCCCAGCTCACTATAGGTGGGGAGACCCCAGGCAGATGCACAGACTGAACAGGTCAGTAAGCGGCCTTCCTCCATGACCTCTGCATCAGCGCCTGCCTCGAGGATGCAACCTTGAACTCCTACCCTGAATTCCCTCGGGTAGTGATGGAGTGTGAGTCATGAGTTGGGAGCTGAAATAAGCCCTTTCCTCGCACAGCTGCCTTTGGCCGTAGAGTTTTATCACAGGTTTTTATATCACAGCAATAGAAACCCCAAGACAAATTCTGTATTATATCTAAGTAGTTGAGGTTTTCTGTGGGTTTGAGTGGGGACACATGTCACACACGGAATGCGTGAACGTCAGAGGACAGGCTCTCGAACCTGGCAGCGGGCGCCCTTCCCTGCTAAGCCACATCATCGGCCTTTAAACCTTCGTCTTTCGTTGTCACAGAAACATTTACAGGTGGGGTTGGCGGTTAGCGCCGATAATCCCAGCTACCCAGGAGGCAGATTCAGGCAGCTCCCTTAAGGCCAGGAGTTAAGTGCAAGTCTGAGCTGCACAGCAAGGCCTCGTCTTTGAGAGATGGAAGTCGTAGAATTAGCAGCCATAGACTTGGGACGCAATGTGTCTGTCCCAAAGGAAGAAGCACAAATACCACCCTCTTACCAGTGAGCTGGAACTGACGCAAACACAGCGACTTGGAGGTCAAGTTTGGTTCACAGTTATGTGCTGTCAGCTGAGTCATCAGTGTTTCACTGTGAGGGGCTGCAGTCTCGGTCACCACATCATGTCTTCTCTTAGGTTCAGAAGCCATTCTCCTCACTTTCTCAGTTAAGCTTGTCAGTAGGCCTGATTTTTTTTCCTTTAAGATTTATTTATTTTTGCTTTGGATATGAGTGCCTCTGGAGGTAAGAAGAGAGCACTGGATACCCCGGATTTAGACTTGACTGCGAGCCGCCATGCAGGAGCTGCTGGGAATCCCGTCTGGGTTCTCTCCGTGCTTTCACCCACTGGATCTCTCCAGCTTTTAGGCTAGATTTTAAGTCTCGGCTCTGTATCCATTTACAGTATTCCTCTTTTGGAGTACCACGGAGCACAGCGGTGGAGGGGCGGGGGCAGATAGACCGAGACACAGAGACACAGAGACACAGAGACACAGAGACTGTGCTGAGAGAGGCCGGGAGCCTTCCCTTTACACAGACATGTTTCCCTCCAACAGGGGTCGCCAGACACCATGGGGATCAACACCGGGCTCCTAGGAGGTGGCTCTGGGAAGGTGGCCAAGAGTGTGACTGCAAAGGTCAGTAGTTCAGCCTTGCCCACAGGGCTGGTGCAGCCATGATCCCTGAACCCCTCTGAGCCCAGCACAGATGTTATCCAGCTAACCTCAGCATCCCACCAGAAGCGGCACTGATGCCTGCTTTCTCCATGAGTCACACGGGAGCCAGATGCCTACCACGATCTACACAAGCACTACTCCAGCCACAACCCCACCCCTCACCCCCATTCCAAGCACTACCTTCTCAAAGGGTCTTTACTTTTTCCTGGCCCTCCAAAAACATCTTGGATCCCAGTCTTAGCCTGGTGTTCCCTATAGAAAGACTGAAGCAGAAGAAAGGCAACACTAAAGACACCTGGGCCTTATGATTCTTTGGTCCCCACAGGGACATCCCAATACCCCTTTCTAAACATGGCAGCAAATCCCGACCCCAAAGTCACAAAACCAATCTAGAAATCCTGGGGTTCACACAGCTTGAGGTCTCCATTGTTCTCTGTTGATCTTTTCCTCAGTCTCTATGAAAGAGCACCAGAGGCTCAGAAGCCCTGCCAGAGTCCCTATCCTCAAACGTACCAATCTTCCTGTGTAAGCAGCAGCCTGAGTCCCTGTCCCCTGTGTAAGCAGCAGCCTGAGTCCCTGTCCCCTGTGTAAGCAGCAGCCTGAGTCCCTGTCCCCTGTGTAAGCAGCACCCTGAGTCCCTGTCCCCTGTGTAAGCAGCAGCCTGAGTCCCTGTCCCCTGTCTAAGCAAGCAGCCTGTTGTTACAGATTGGTCCCTGCGACTCTCAAAGAGAAAAACCACAGCAGTGCTGGAGCCACCCAGGAAGCAGTGTCCCTGTGATCATGTCAAGGGCAGTGAGAAAAAGAACAGTAAGTTTCAAGGGTGGCCTTGCTTAAACCACACTGAGCCCTGTGGAGTCACGAGGGGAGGAGGTAAAGTTGCGTCGAGTAGCCTCTACTCAGTGTCAGCTTGTAGGAAAACCGAAAGAGCAAAACCATCAGGATTGACTTATTCTGGAACTAAAAAGGTTTCATCAAATTCCTAGCTCCTCAAACAGCAGCATTTACCCAAGTGAAAGGGGACGGCAGCTGTGACCCGATCATTAATGTCCGAGGATGACACCAGTATCAGTGTGTCAGTGTGGAATTTTGGCTTTTCCTTCATCTGACATTTGTTTGTTGTTTGTTTTCATTTAAGTACACTACACGCACACATGACCTTCAAAGGTCTGAAGAGGGGATCAGATTTCCTGGTTCAGATCTGTAGATGGCTTTGAACCACCATATGGTTTGAACCTGGGACCTCTAAAAGGACACCTTCTGCTCATAACCACTGTGCCGTCTCTCTAGCTCTACAGTCTGATTTAAAATGCTATTGTGCAAAAATTAAATCGGAGGCCTGAAAGATGGCTCAGAAGTCAGGTGCTTGCAGCCAAATATGACAGCCTGAGTTCAATCCCTGGGACCCACATGACAGAAGAGAACAGACTCCTGCAAGTTACCCTCTGACTTCCACATTCCTATCACAGTCGTGCAACCCCACATCTACATACACATCTGAGCACACGAACGCGCGCTCGCGTGCGCGCGCACACACACACACACACACACACACACACACACACACACCACACACACAAATAAACCATCAGGATTTTTAAGAGTATTATATTTCATTTAGTGTGTGTGTGTGTGTGTGTGTGTGTGTGTGTATGTGTGTGTGTGTGTGTTTACCTGTAGCATCACATGTATGGAGGTCAGAGTACAGAGTGGGAGTTGTTTCTCCTGTTATATCAGTCTGTGGGATTGGACTCAGGTTATAAGGTTTGGCAAGTGATTTTCCCTGGTGGGCCATCTCTCCTCCCCTTGTTTGGCTTTTTGATCCTTTTCTTTTTGGTTTGTTTTTTTGGTTTTGTTGTTGTTGTTGTTGTTTTTGGTTTGTTTGGGGTTTTTTTTTTTTTTTGTTTTTTTTTTTTTTTTTTTTTTTTTTTTTTTTGTTTTTGTTTTTGTTTTTTTTTTTTTTTTTTTTTTTTGAGGCAGGGTCTTCTGTATAGCCCTGGCTGTCCTGCAGCTCGCTCTGCAGACCAGGCTGTCCTGGAACTCACAGAAATCCTCCTACCTCTTGGCCTCCTGGGCACCAGGATTAAAGGTGTGTGCCCCCATTCCTGGCTTGTTTGGCTTTTTGAGATAGATTTTCATTCTGGCCTGAGTTGACTTGGGATTCACTTTATTAGAATCTAGGTGGACCTCAAACTTAAAAAGTCCTCTGCCTTCTGAGTGCCAAGATTGCTGGCATGAACTATAACAGCCAGCCACATCTCATAATATTCACAGTTTGCATAAAAGTCGAATTTGTAAATGTTTTTAAAGGAGCTGGAGAAACAGCTCAACAGTTAAGAGCGCTTCCTGCTCTTCCAAAGGACCGAGGCAGTCAGAGCTGTCATGCTCCTTTAGTCCCTGCATTATTCTCTACAGTGGGAGGCAGAGGCAGGTGAAGCTCTGAGTGCGAGGCTAGCCTGGTCTACAGAGTGAATTCCAGGACAGCCAGGACTACACGAGGAGACCCTGTGTCGATAAAATAGAATAAAACCAGAGGAGGACCAGGTTTGTTCCCAGTACAGTACACACGTCAGGGTGGCTCCCAGTACCTGTGCTTCAAGCTCCAGGGGATCTGAGTTCTAGTCTGACTTCCTCACGCATTCTCACACATGTGGCACGCACAAATAAAAATAATATAAAGTGCTTTTAACTCTTTAATGACAGCCCCCCTCCCCTTATTTGTGCCCTAGGACGCCAAAAGCACCACAGGAAGTCACAAAGGCCCTCCAGAACCTGCCAGCAATTTCTCAAACGATGTCAACTAGCAAGCTTCGCGCTGCCCTTATAGTTTCGAGACTCTGTTCTCCAGCTAGGCGCTCTCAGTGAGAGGGAGATGACCAGCCCTAGAGCGCTTCTTACCCCCCCACCCCCATCCTCACCAAGAGCACCCCAGCGCTCTCGAAGGCACAGCCCAGCTGTGTACCTGCCACTGTGTCCTCTGCACTTGCCACTCTTCTTACGTGCCTTCTGTCCAGGGTCTAAAAGGCAGGTAAAGCACTGAATCAGAGACTGCCTAGTTAGAAGCAATAAAGGTTTAGAAATTGTGGTTTCTTAGCATCTAGACAACCTTCAGTGTTTATGGTTCCTGTCATCATCATCATCATCACCACCACCACCCTCATCACCACTCCCATCATTATCACTGCACTCTGTGGGTCTCTAACACAGTACAAGAGATATAAATGCAGAAGCACAGCTCGAGGCTAGAAAGATGGAAAGGAGGATCCCAGCTGCCATTCAAAGGGGTTTTGAGCCAATAAAAACAGAATGGCATCTGCTTTGTGTTGTTTACGTTTTAGTGGGAGTGTAAAATGATCGGAGCAACAATCTAAGACAATTCTACTGGCAACCAGCATGTAAGAATGAATGAACAGGAAACTCATTAAAAGTATAGAGACTCCTCAAGTATTCCTCTGGTATCGGGAGGGGGAAAAACAATGAACTGTAGTGGTACACACCTGTGGTCCCAGCCTTTGGTTAATGAAGACAGGAGGATTGGTAGCTTGAGGCCAGCCTGGGCTACATGAGATTCCCATCTCTGGGGGGAGAGACCACTCACCCAGCTGAAAGAGAGGACTAAGTTAAGATACCTGTCTTATGAGAAGGGTCACTGGTCATTTTAACTGAGCAGCGAGTGGGGTGGGGCCCTATTTATGACACAAGAGGGCAAGCCCCTCCCCTCTTGTAAGACAGTACTGGGCACATGAGTCTCCTCCTAGCCCTAACCCCTCTCCCAAAGTAAGAGGCACAGAGTGATCACTTGGCAAGGTGTGGGGACCAGCAGTGAAAAACCCACGGACCAGCTCTAAAGAAAGACCAGGAATGCCAGGACAAAAGATTAGAGCCCAAAGGGAGGTGCCATCATGAAAGATCTGTGAAGAGGAAGCCTGAAGGGTAGGGGGCAGAAGGATGAAACCTAGGAGACCAATTTCTTTCACAAGGGAAATAACAACTATGGAGCCAAGTTCTACCTCTGTGTCTAGGCCAGAATGGAGACCTGAGGTACAGCAGACCCTCACAGACTACCCAGGATCAAGGGAGCTGCAGGAATTTGGTATCCCACAGAAACAAAGTCTCCCAAATGAGGCCACTGCCCAGCAAGGAGCTGAATTCCAGCAAGAACAGGGAGTTCAACAATCTACTCTGCTCCAGAAACTTCTCACCCCATTAGCCTTCCCTGTACCACAGCAATCATTCCCAAGCCACAAAGTGCACTCGGATCAACAGGAAGCCACCTCCCAGAATGGACCTGGGGCGAGGAAAGTGCATACAACTCAAAAGGAACTAGAACACAGAGATGAACACGTGGGGACAGCAGAATCTGGACCAGCAGAACCACCTCTAGCTACAGAAGTAGAGGCTACATCTATAGCCCAGGCCGTATCTGGACCGGACAAGAAACTCCCTACCCAAACTGACTTGGTCTCCCAAGAGAGAGCTGAGCAGTCAGACCCTACAGCCCAGCAAACACCTCTAGTCCAAGGAGTCAAGTCTGACCAGGGATCTTTGACAGAGTCAGGGATTTTAGCAAGACTGCAGAAACTAGCCATACAGCAGCCCTCCCAAGAGTGGAAGACATTTTTTGATTGTGTTACAGAGTCTGACACGGAGAAATACCTGAATTCATCCTCAAAGTCAAACCCTCCAAAGCCAAGTGGTGGGATAGTGATCCCAGGAATGCTGCCCTCCAAACAGAAACCCAATTGTGAAAAGATGTCAGGATATGGTGGGAAATTACCACATGGGAAGAAAGGCATCCTCCAGAAACACAAGCACTACTGGGATACAGGTGAGTCTAAGCCTGGAAGACTAGAGCTAGAATGAGTCGTGCTAAGTATTTTCTGTATCTGGGATTATAACACTCAGGTCATCTTCCAAGACTCCCCACCCCCACCCCAGTCTGTAGAGAAGGGATGCTGAGGCGTAAAAAAAAAATGAAGGATCTTACACAAGACCCTGCAGTTTGGAAACAGCAAACACAGGGGTAAAAGCAAGGTTTGTCTCCCTTTACGCTAGGCAGCCCCTGTACAAAAGATTTGAAGGAAATCAAATTGGAGTGGGAAAGAGCTCTAACTCAGGAATCAGGTCAAAGAAACCACCCTCCTCCTAGCATTCATTTGGGAAGGAAGGAAGGAAGGAAGGAAGGAAGGAAGGAAGGAAGGAAGGAAGGAAGGAAGGAAGGAAGGAAATGGCCGAGCAATAGTTGTGAGGCACACCACACTAAGCAACAACAGCGCAATGCTCAATGTGGGCCTTACACTGGGCAAGCGTGGTATAGACTAGCTCAACATCCGGAACATTCACAGCCTCTGCTTCGAGAAGGTCTTGCCTCTGCCAAGTGCCTCGACAGGGCCTCGGCGTCGTGGAGTGACCGGGTTTCATGGCATTTAGAAGCTTGGGAGAGGGGCCTGGATAGGGTTGCAGAACACAGACTTCTGTCTGTGGGGAGGTCAAGGCTGAATGGAAACAGCATAGTGAGGTGCTGCTGAGGTGCGGCGGTTCTTCCTGCTGCCTCTCTGAAGCAATGACAGGTAACGCCACAGAGCCCAGTCCTGACAGGAGCACAGAGAAGGTTATAGTCCTGAAGGCCGGTAGTGATGGTCTTTCACCTCAGGGAGCCCGCCCCGCCTCCCCCAAAGACTTAAGAGGTTTCTCAGGGGGACAGAATAATGCTTGCTCCGTCAAGAAGAAAATCGAGGCTTAATTCTCCCAGTGCAGCCGGGTTCCTGAAGCTTCTGGCATGGGCTACCCAGAAGCGGCTGAGAATGCAGTGCGCATGTGCGAGTCTTGGGCCTCCTCTGCTTCCCGCCTTTTCCAGGGCACGTGAAGCTCCCTCGACTTACGCTCCTTTCAGTAGGTCAAGCCTGAGGCCTGCAAGCTGCTAGGCCTTAGGGTTGCAGTCTTCCTCCTTCACCGCCCCGCATCCCTTTTATTCTAGAGAGGGAGGATAGAAGATGTGAGACCGGAAGGTAATTTGCTGAGAGGTCAAAGCAGCCTCAACTACAATATGGGACCCTGTCTGAAAAAACACAGCAGGGACGAACACGTGAGGGGCCGGAGAAAAGGCGGGGCTTCCCAAGGGCTACCAAGCGCGGCCACGCCCCCAAGTGATCCCCGCCCGTCCTTGCCCGCCTGTTCCTCCAGCTCCTGGGGCAAGTGGGCGGGCCAAGTTCAAGGAGAGATGAATGGGCTGGCGAGTGTCAGCACCTTCAATGAGAAGACCGAGGATTCTAAGTTGAGGGGGTCTCTGGTGCGACTCGTCACCATTCCTTCTGTGAGGACACTTTTCGCCGCCTCCAGGGTTGCTTTTTTTTTTTTTTTTGGTCGTTGTGGTGGATTGCGCGGTTCCTTTAACCTGAGCGAATGGGCGGGCCAAAACCTTCGGCCCCGCCCATTAAAGGCGGAGCTCAGCTAGGAGCCTGCCCAGGATTGGACGGTTTAGGGGCCTGGCGGTGGTGTGTAACTAAGATTGACTCTAAGAGAGGGACTTGATCACTGGAATTGGGCCCCGCGCCGGGACTGGAAAGAATTGATGGAGCCGGCCGTGGAATCGGCGCCCGTGGTGGCCCAGGCCTCCAAGCAGGCCAAAGAAGGATCAAAGAACCGCAGTCGCAGGCGGTGGCGAAAAGGCAAGGTCAAAGGTGAGCCGGTAGCAGCTTGGAAGATATCCCGCACATCCTGCGGGGGACGGGGGACTGGGTGGACTGACCCACTTCCACGTGGGGGAGAGATCTGTGGATTAACCCACTGCCGTCGTGCGTGGGGGGGTGATGTGAGAGTAGAATGCCCCACCGAGACGTAAGGACTACCAGCTATCCCAGTCCGGTCTTGGGACAAGTGTTCGAGATGCTTGCTAGTCTGTAGGAATAGGATTCTCGCTCCGGTTCCTTATTCTCTGTGTGACCAAGAGCAACAGCTATGCCCTTAGTGTTTTCAGCTTCGGTTCAAGCGCTGTTTTTCATGTCTTCTGCCCTCTTAAAAGAATAACGTGAGAGGGTTTTTAACTGCTTTTTCAAAATAAAGTATAAGCGTGCAAAAGGTAGGCGGAAGAGGCACCCGGTAACTGCAAGAGCTCCTTCCTCTCTCAGTCAATCCATCCCTCTACTCATTGACTCAAATCGACCTTCGTCAACCCAGCAACACTGGGGCGACTTCTGAAACATGAGAACCTTTAAGTTGGCTTTGCACCTTCACACCGTCCTTAGAGAAAGGAGAGAGTTACCATCTCGCTTCTCTGGATCTAAAAAGCTGAAGAAACAGTGGCAGAGCAACCAGAGATATTGCATGGCTCAGTCAGAGCCAGCATTGTGTCCTGGTTCAGTTATGAGTCTTGTCTGTCTGGTGGCGCTTACAGTCAAACCCAGGGTCTAGTGAATGCTAAGCAAGCACTCGGCGGGGCAGCTTCCCCTGCAGTCCATGTATCGTTATCAGACCCAGGGAGAGGTTCCTGTGCAGGCACAAAAAAAAAAAAAAAAATCTAGCGTGGCTCCCCAGCCTCAGTAACCCCAAGTCCATCATTCCTCCTACCTCCCTTGGAAGACAAGTGTTGCGGCTCAAGCAGGAGCCTGAAGCCTCCTACCCCACAGCAGAGATACGTAGCAGGACACTATACTTTGAGGCAAAGTGGAACCTTTTTGGCAGAGACCCATTTTGCCAACTTGCTATGATCTGTGAAGGGATGAACAGGCCCCTTTTCTCGATTTTTTTTTTCTGTCCTGAGCTCCAAACAGGCATCTGTAGAGCTGTTGTCAACTTCAAATGTGTGTCGTTTGGCACACAGTAAGTCAGGAGAGGTGGATGTGAGTCTACTGCCTGAGTGTACTGAGTAGAGTGTCCGACTCGGCTAGACACTGATCTCCCTAAGAGTAGGGTTGTATCTGCCTTGTTTACAGGGAATGCCAGACACATGGACATTCAAGTATTTAGTAGATTGATAAGTAAAGGAATGTGTGAAGTGTGACGTGGGGCTGTTAATAGCCAAGCTGCCCTTCGTGTCATGAGGAGTCAGAAAGAATCTGCTTGAGTAAGGCACCTTTCACAGGGTCCAGGCCGGCATACTCACAAAAGCTCACAGCCCTGAGAATTGTTTGTCGCTGCCTGAGGCCCTTCCTGGTGCCTGGGGTGAATCAGATCCCACCCCGCCCCAAGGGCATCCTGACTGGCAGGAGCCATCCTTTATCCCCGTGATCTTGCCAGTATCTGGATGAGACTGCTGTCATTATGATCAGCCCATTTCCTAAATGACAACACAGCTGAGCCGGTTGGGTTTCCTTTACCTGTCCGTGAAAGCAGAGAGATGAACACCTTCAGCCTTCTCAGAGCAGGGAGTGTGGGAGTCGACAACTGTTGTATGCCCCAACCTTAATCCTGAATCTAAAAGGCTCTAGTCACACAGAGCCTAGAGGTGCCAGGCTTAGGCTTGACAGGACAGTCATCCCAGTAGAGCTGAGGACACGGATGTTAATAAGACTATTGTTGCACACGCCTCTGATCAAACAGACGTGATGAAAGAGAGAATCCTGGAGCTAGGGATGTAGCTTAGTCACTGGAGTACTTGAGCACACAGCCCAGGGTCTGTCACCGGACCACACAGAGTAGGCGTTGCAGCACGCTCTTATAATTCAGAAGTAGGGAGGCTGAGGCAGGAGGATCAGAAAGAACTTTAAGGTCATCTTTGACCACACAGTCAGTCAGAGGCCAGCTTGGGCTACATGAGAAAATGTGTCCTGCTTTCAAAAGAGAGAGAATCCTGGGAAAATGATCATGGGAAGCTTTTCCAACGAGGTGACGTCATACTCATGGGTGGGCGGACTTCAGCTACCACGGAAGGAGGTAGGGAGAGCAGAGCAGTATGAGCAAGAACGCCTTAGGAGCAGTGTCTGATAAAGCAGAGACAGGGCTGGGGGCAGGGAGGCTGGGGGCAGGACGCTGGGGCAGGCAGGGTGGGCTCAAGGGAGAGTTAGAAGGCCATGTCCAAGACTGAAGCTTGATCTGGGAGGAAGGTGGGGAAGCATTGATGGGCTGGAAGGCCGTGATGAGCTTTATGCTTTCAAAAAGCCCTCTGGATGCTCTGCAGGAAATCGCTTATGTCAGAGGCTCACGAGCTTTAAAACTCTCCGGGGATAGGGGAGGGAAATGGACAGTGTAATTCCTGAGCTCTCTGCCTGAGCAGATAGTGAGTCCTGCAGGCTCTCAGTACACACAAACACACATGGAGACCATGACACACTCAAACATAGACAGATCTTGTTTTTATTGTTGTAGAGGAGGGGCATCATGTATACATCCCAGGCTGGCTTTGAACTCACCGTGACCGTGAACATCAGATCCTCTTGTCTCCACCACCATCGTGCTGGGACTCCAAATGTTCACCCCCACACCCAGTCTGTACGGAACTGGGGATCACACCCAGGTGGAGTGAGGCAAACACTGCACCAACCGAACTGCACCCCCAGTCCTAGTATATGGAGTCATAAAAACATGAACACATCCCCATACAAGCTGAAAACAAAACACATACCCACAGGCGAATAACGTGCATAGGCCATGACACATACAAACACACACACACACCTTCAGACATGTCAAGAAACATGAAGGTACACTGACTTGCTACATCCCCAGGCACCAAAGTCCAGTCCTGATACAGCTGACAAGTGGCCTCTCAGGGCAAAGGGCTGGAGGAGGTAGGAGTACAGTTCAATGGCAGAACAGTTGTCTAGCACGGACAAGTGTGATTCCCAGCACCAAAGCGGGGGAAACATCTCCCAGGGCAAAGGGCTGGGCCCTAGTTGGCTAAGCCCCCCTCCCCCACTGCCAGGTCCCTCGGCCCTACCTTTGCCCCATTCCTGCCATGCTCACCCATGGTCCCATTGGGTGTGCCCTTACCCAATGCCCTATGCCTGAGATTCTAGCAATCTGGCTACCCTCCCTCCCTCCTGCCACTAGCCAGCCTGGTCTTCAGGGAACGACCTTGAATGGGGCAAAGAGCAGGGCCCTGACACAGGGCTGGGGGGATTCAACCTTCCCCTTACTGCTTCATCGCAATCCCTTGTTCTTCCCAAAGTGTTCTTCACCTCCAATCAATGTCCCAACCCCGTACTCCCCGCTTGTCACACTGGGGTGGGAAGGCAGTCAGTCCTAGCAGCGTGAACTGCGGTATCCAGTATGTAAGGTATCCCGTGTGACAAGTGGGTGAAGCTAGGTTTAGAAAGTGGGAAATTATACCAGCCAGGAGCGGAACACACGGAGAAGGCCCTGAACTCGGACTGCCCAGACAATGTCACGGGGAGACAGAACAGAGAGTATGATCAGGAAATCATACGGTGTATTAGGGTAGTGATGGACTGCATCGATAAAGAGCCCAACCCCCACCCGGTCAGTGAGGCTGAGCTGAGGGAGGCCAGGAGCAAACCCTGCATGCGTGTGCACTGCCTCCCCCGGAGGGATAGCACTCAGTAGTAGTGCTTGCTTGTCACATGGGCCCCACTCCCAGGAGGAAGGGGAGGAAGACCCCAGGAGGGACTGCCTATGAAGCAGTCCACCCACCCTGGCGGGCAGAACGGCTCAGCAGTTACCAGATGGGGAGTTCAGACCTACCCCAGATCACCCAACACGTGACCTGGACCGGTATCCCACCATAACAGCTGCTTAGCTTAACTGTCCCTGAGACTCTGGTCCGTCTGTCCGTCTGCCTGCGAGTCCTGGGAAGGTGCAACCCTCTCCCCAGTTCCCAGCCAGTGCCTTTGGCCTTCAGTCGACTTGGTGCCCTCTGCCCTTCACATATTTGCTCGAGTGTGCTAGGCCTTGGGGCCACCCTGTCCCTTCATCAAGATGACAGTCCAGGGACAGAGACTGAGGATTCACCCACGGCCGACACGTGCTGCCGAAGCCTCTCGTGCACAGTGGGCTCTTTCAGAGGTCACACACCTGGGTTTATTTGTAGTGTGGTGTTCTCCCTAAACAGTCACTCTCTGCTTTATGAGCTATACGGGCCCGTAAACCCTTGTGTCCTAGAGGAGACAGACAGGAAAGCAAAGGTATGAACACGCCACGGCTGAAATAAACGTCAGTGGGTAAACGAGCGTGGGCTTTAGAGGTGGGGAGAATGAGGGGGGACCACCACAAGCTGAGGCCTGAGGGGGAGACAGATGGGCTGGGTGAGAGCCTGTGGAAGAACCTGCAAACGTATCTGAGCCTTGCTTTCCCCGTGTGTAACAGGGTGGGCTGCGGAAGTTAGGGGACAAGCCAAGGGTGTGCATGTGAGAATACCACCCAGCGGGGCCTGCGGCTCAGGCCCCTGGCTGAGTTTGGTGATGCCCTTAATCGGCTTTTGCCCTCCCAGGGGGGAGAAGCAGGCCTGGTCACATTTTTTCCCCTAACAGCTGGAGACATCTGTGCCAGGGCCTGTCTGAGTGGGGGGTGGGAATTGGCATTACTGAGCCTCTGGCTCCCTGAATCCACTTGGGAGAGAAGGGAGGACAGCTTTCCGGGGAAGAGGGGACAGTGTGTTCAGGACTAAGGCTTGGGACTCCTGGGTCCTAAGGGAGAAGGCTGGAACTGGATCATTGAGTCTGAGGAAGGAGAGGCTGGAGGCTAGATCCAACTCTGAGCAAGGAGAACCGGGGCATGGGCTCCCCGGTCTGAACAAGGAGGGACTGGGGGCAGGGATCCAGGCTCTAAGGAAGAAGAACGTAGCGGGAGGACTCTCTGTTGTGCTGCCCGTCAAGCAGGCAGGAGGGGCAAGGAGTTGAACTCTGGGCTCTGTTTACAACATGTGGTTCTCACCATCCTTTCTGGATGGGAGGTTGAAGCAAAGGCCACACCCTACCCAGGCTGGTCCCTCCCCCAGTTTATCGCCCCAGGCTGCTACTGGCACTAGCCACAGACCTGCTGTGCCAGCTTGGGGAGCTCCAGTCGGAAGAGGCCAGGGAGGGGTGAGTGTAGGCCCAGCTAAGAGACAGAACCCAGGGCCTGGAAGGGAGAGGAGACATTGTCTTCTAGGGAAACAAATGGCTGCAAGTCCAGGAGCCAGGCAGGGCCCTAGACTTCCAGGGAGGAAAAAAAAAAATCACTTGGGAAGGTTGTAATGTCCCCACCAAAGTGTCAAGGGCAGCTTATCCAATATGTGGTATAAGACTCTAAATAACAGGAATACCTAAGGACACTGGAGAACGATCACAAAGGACCCTGAATGTGGGAAGCCAAGCCAAGCATGGAGTCAGACTTTGAAGGACAGCTGAGCTCTGAGAGTCCTAGGAGGAGCACTACGGATGTTGGAGCTCTGGACTTAGAAATGGGCTCTGTAATTATCCATACAACCTTTGGCTCCGTATGCTCCTTAGTTTCCCCTGCTGTAAAAGAGGACTCTAGCGGCAATAGAAGTCTGAACCATTGCATGCAGGGTCTTCCAGAGCCAACTAAACCATAGCATGGGTTTAGCTTATATTTAAACTGCCGTTTTGGCCAGGAGATTGGGACAGTGTAATCTAAGGCAGGTGGACAGGGCTGAAAGCCAGGTGACCATCCAAAGAAGGGATGTTGGGTTTCAGGAATCCTACAGAAAAACAAGGAGGAGGTAGATTTTGGAAGGGATTCTACAGGAAGGTTTAAGCCTCCAGGAGTGAGTCACCCCCCACTGGTGCAGAAAGGCTGGCACTGTGGATAGAGCTCAGAAGGAAGGCTAGGAATAGAGGCAGTCCTAGGTGATGGTAATGGCTGGCTCGGCATTAACGCCCCGACCATTGTTAGAAGGGAAGGGTTTGTAGGCAACCCCAGGAGACTGCGAAGGAAACTCGTACTGGGGCTTGAGTGTGTGGGTAAGGAAGGGAACTGCTGAGCGTCCAGATTTCCCAGAACAAGAAGGACAAGTCCAAAGACAATAAACAAAGATAGGAGTTCATCATTGAATACCTGGAAGGAAGAAGGAAGAGGGTGGGCAGCTTCTGGGATAGAGAAGCAGATTCTTTGGAGTTCAGGAGATTGGACTCCTACTCCAGGAAAGAGGGCAAAAGCCATGGACAGTGGGTTTCTGATTCTGAAGAGGAGAGATAGGCAGGGGCTGCTCAGCCTGGGGCTTCGACTCCCAGCCGCTAGGCAGAAAGAGGATGAGGCCCCAGACTTCTAGAAGACAAGGAGATAAATTCCGAGGTGTGAGAGAGAAGATAATGGAAGGCTCCTGCATCTCCAGGAGGCTTGGAACAGACCGGTGAACCTGAGGAAGAAGAGGGCTACAGCTTTGGACTCCTGAATCTCCTGTATCTTGGCAGGGATGGTCCTCGGTTTGAATACTGGGTTGGGCCTAGGGAGAGAGAGGTAGGAGCTGTACCCCTGGGCCTGACAGAGCAAAGAGTAATCCCAGACCTTCCCGTCTTCCCGCAGCCTCTGCATTCTCACACAGCATGGATTTACGCACAATGACACAGTCGCTGGTGGCACTCGCAGAAGACAACATGGCCTTCTTCTCAAGCCAGGGCCCAGGAGAGACAGCACGCGGCTGTCCAACGTCTTTGCAGGTGTTGGGAACAGGCACTGGGGCTAGAACCAACTCTAGGTCAGCTCTTGGGTGTGGCACACCATTTCGACCTGGACACTGAGACACCAGCCAACGGATACCGTAGCTTGGTGCACACGGCCCGTTGCTGCCTGGCACACCTACTACACAAATCCCGCTATGTGGCCTCTAACCGCAGAAGTATCTTCTTCCGTGCCAGCCACAACCTAGCAGAACTGGAGGCCTACCTGGCTGCCCTCACCCAGCTCCGTGCTCTGGCCTACTACGCCCAGCGCCTGCTGACCATCAACCGACCAGGAGTGCTCTTCTTTGAGGGCGATGAGGGACTCAGCGCTGACTTCCTGCAGGACTATGTCACGCTACATAAAGGCTGCTTTTACGGCCGCTGCCTGGGCTTCCAGGTGAGTCCCTTGCCCCATGTCCTTCCAGGCTCACAGTGAAGGCACTGCTGGCTGGTACCTGTCCTTGAAGTAGTGTGCAGGGTAATCACAATTATTAGATTCATGACTCAGCCCACAGACTGGCAAGGAAAGTTGGCAGGAACTCAGATCTACCATGTATCAGAAGTCTCTTCACCAGCTGGGCCTAGGAACTCAGGCCAGGTTCCTGTCACCAACTACTTGGGGAGCTGAGGCAGGAGGATTGCAAGTCCAAGGCCTGGCTGAGCTTGCAAAGTGAGGGGAAGGGAAGCCTAGGAACTTACTGAGAGCTAGCCTCAAAGGTAACAAGAAAACTGGGGCTGTGATTCAGTGGGAAAGGTCTCTCTAACATGCATGAAGTCAGAGCTCCAACCCCTGGTGGGGGGGCGTTCATTTGTTCTTTTTCTTTTCGAGTTTTATGGATTGAACTTAGAGCCTCACGAATGTCCGGCAAGCACTCTGCTGTTGAGCCGTATCCCCATCCATTCACTCTTTTGTAGTCCCATAAGTTTCTTTGAGTTTGAGCCCCTGGGAGGGTGATCATTCATTAGTCTCACAGGTCTGTTCTGTGTGAGTGCACTCCCTGTCATCTTCACTGAGACTGTGGAATGGAAGGAAGAAGGTGCCATTCCACAGATATCAGATTGGCACCTGGGCTTAGTTGCTAGAAAAATCACATGAGTTCTAGGCAGCCCTCAGGACAGGGTCAACACACCCATCATAGTTGGTAACAGCGGGGAAGATCTGGTTGTGGCTGGTCTCTTCCCTGAACTGGAGATTCTGACCCAAGCTGAGGGCCTTCTGTCTTTTGCCCACCCCAGAGCACCTCAGAGAGAGGCAGCCTGTCACCACACAGAAAGTGAGGCAGCCCAATACCCTCACGAGGTTTAGGCAGAAGGATTATTTAAAGGTTGGGGCTAGCCTGAGCTACATTATATGTCCCAGACAAGCCAAGACTATAGAGAGAGACCCAGCTTCATAAACAAACACACGAATAAGTAAATAAATAAATTGGGGGCTAGAGAATTACAGAACATAGGGAACTAAAATCAGAACACAGGCCAGAACTGTCCCTGTCTGGGGTCAGTGCTTGTTCCAGGCAGCCCCAAGGGACTCTATCAAGGAACCTACTGAGAATTCCAGGGGCCTCCTCTCCCTTCACTGAGAGATGAGCGCACCACTCTTTCAGCTTCCCTGTCCCTGTTCACCACTCTGGTCCTGAGCAACCCAACATAGTTATTCCTGGGACTTTCTACTCACACACAGGAACCCTACACATGGTGATGAGCCTGGCAGAGCCAGCCATCTCCCTACTTTCATGTCCTGGCATCGCCACTGGAAAGAAAGAAATTCCAGGCTGCCTAAATCGGTATTCTAGCCACAAAGGCCAGGAGAGCCTGTGCTCTTTGGCCTACTGGGTCCCTGGCCAAGAGCACAACCTGGGCCAGCTGCCAGCTCCTGAGGACCTAGATCTGCTAGAATGCAAGACAGCATCACCCTCTAAAATGTCAGCTTCCAGGAAGGCAGAGGCCTCCAGACCTCAGATATTACTCAGTCCCTGCTCACCCCCAAAGCGTAGCATGCTGTGGAACTTGTCCAGTGTTTACTGAGTGAACAAGAACTCCACTAATTCCTTGCCTTGGCCTCCTCTGGCTGAGTCTCCTGTCTGTCCTCTGTCTGCCACCTGTCATGTGTCTCCCAGTCTTCCCTGACAGCCATCTACCCCTTGTCTAAGCCTCAGCTGATCTTTCCAAGTTCTTTATACCTGTCTTGGATCATTTCTCCATTTCTGGCTTTCAGTTCCCTGTACCCAGCCCAAACTGTCCGCTCCTTCCCTTTGACTAGGCCTCAGCTGATCTCCCCAAGTTCTTTCTACCTGTCTTGGATCATTTCCCCATTTCTGGCTTTCAGTTCCCTATACCCAACCTGAACTGTCTGCTTCACCCCTGTTTTTCCTAGCTTCAGGAAGATCCTGTACACTCTTACTCCCCAGTTCACAGCCCTCCAGATGATCAGAATGATCCCTCAGCCTAGGCCCTTCCTTGCCTCTAGGACCTCCCTTGCTTTCATTCCTGGCTCACTCAGCTGTAAGCACACCACAAAGTTCCCCGTTCCATGTTCTCCTCATCTCTGCCTCCTATCCCAGTCCCTCCCCTCCTTCCTGTACACCCCCCCAGGTGCCCACCTTCTGATCTCCTGCACTGCCAGTCTGCTGGCTTACATGCCCACCTATTGGCCAGGCCCTCACACCTCCCTCTTGGAATGCCAACCCCCTGCTTTCCCTTGCTACCCGTGTACAGCATTGCAGTTTCCACTTCTGCCCTTGCTCTGGCCTCTCCTGGGAATACCCCTCTCCTCATTCAGATCCCGACTCCCAGGCCTGACCAGGTAGCCTGGCCCATGGGCATCAATGCAGCCCATGCTCCCAGTGCCATCCCTCAAATCTTTAGTTGATTGACATTTGTGTCACATGTCCTCATGTGTTCATCATCTCCTTCGTTTTGAGGACACTAGGTCCATGAACGGGCCCAGGGTGCTGCCCACGGCAGCTCAGTGAAAGCTCACTAAACGTGTGCACCTACTCCTACCTCTGTCCCAAGTCGTGCCCCCTCCTCATCCCTCTCCTGGGTAGTTGGGTGACACAGGCATCCCTTCACAGTTCACACCTGCCATCCGGCCGTTCCTGCAGACTCTCTCCATCGGGCTGGTGTCCTTCGGGGAACACTACAAACGCAACGAGACGGGCCTCAGTGAGTGGCGGCCAGACCCTGCCCACACCCCCTCCTGTCCCCTTTCCTAACCCAGCTGAGCACTCTGGCTGCCACCAGGGCTCCTTGACACCCCCCCGCCCTGACCCCCAGGTGTGACTGCAAGTTCCCTCTTTACGGGTGGCCGATTCGCCATAGACCCAGAGTTGCGTGGGGCTGAATTTGAGCGCATCATACAGAACCTGGACGTGCACTTCTGGAAAGCCTTCTGGAATATCACGGAGATCGAGGTGCTATCGGTGAGCTCAGAGCCACAAGCAAGCCCAGCATGCTTACAGGTGGAGACTGACTGACCCCCAGACATCCAGTGGACAACCGTCCACTCACGACAGGGCCCCAGGCCCAAGGACAGCACAGAAGAGGAAGACTGGGCTGGGAGGAGGGAGGGTGTGGTGTGGTGTGGTGTACATCCCCACCACCTACCTCCATAACCCTACCCTGGCATCCTGTCTGTTCCCTCCCCAGTCTCTGGCCAACATGGCATCAACCACCGTGAGGGTAAGCCGCCTGCTCAGCTTGCCGCCTGAGGCCTTTGAGATGCCACTAACCTCTGACCCCAAGCTCACAGTTACCATCTCACCTCCCTTGGCACACACGGGACCAGGCCCTGTGCTAGCCAGGCTCATCTCCTATGACCTGCGGGAAGGGCAGGTAAGCCTCCTAGCCGCAGACAGTAGCAGCCCCACCCTAACACCCTGAAGCCCTGAGCCTACCCTGTGGGAGGAAGAAAGCCCTGACAGATCACCCTCCCTCCTCACCACCAGGACAGCAAGATGCTCAACAGCCTGGCAAAATCTGAGGGCCCACGCCTGGAGCTGCGCCCACGGCCTCAACAAGCCCCCCGCTCACGAGCCCTGGTTGTCCACATTCATGGTGGTGGCTTTGTGGCACAGACCTCCAAATCCCATGAGCCCTACCTCAAGAACTGGGCCCAGGAGCTAGGCGTCCCCATCATCTCCATCGACTACTCCCTGGCCCCTGAGGCCCCCTTCCCCCGAGCGCTGGAGGAGTGTTTTTTTGCCTACTGCTGGGCTGTCAAGCACTGTGAACTGCTTGGTGAGACCCAGGTCCCTGCTTTTGCAGATTCTTCCCCATCCTTGTCCTGGCCACCCTTCTTCAACCCCTATCCTGTCCTGGAGAGGCACTAAGTCCCTAGGTCCTGAAGCCTCAGCCTCATCTCTGTCTGCCCCTCGCCCCAGCCCACCTCCCTTCTGCTGCCTCTGCGGCCGCGCCAAGGGCCAGCCCCAACACTGCTCATCTCGTACCTTGGACACTTCATCTCTACCTCCTGCTTTCTTATCCCAGCCCCTCCCGCCTGCCTCTCCCACCTCACCCCACCCCAGATGCCCGTCTTCTGCTCTCCTGCACTGCCAGTCTGCTGACTGACATGCCCACCTATTGGCCAGGTCCTCACACCTACCTCTTGGAATGCCAACATCTCAGGAGGGCATGAAGGCACAGAGCCATGATGGTGCATGGCCATTCCCAGCCTGGATGCTGACCTCTGCTCTCCCAACGTCTGATGTCCCTGTCTTGGGAAAACTGCCCCAAGCTCCTCTTTCCCACCCCACCCCCCGCTCTTGCTACTGCCCACCAGACCCCAGGCCCTCAGCGCTTTGGGGCTGTCCTCTGCCCACTACCTACCACATAGGTCCAAATCCATGCCTCCTGCCAGTAACTAGCATGGCATTCTGTTTGATCTTGGGACTTGCAGACCCCAGCTGAGAGCCCAGTTCTCCTGCTCATGCGCCTCTTCTCCCCACAACTAGGTTCAACCGGAGAGCGGATATGCCTTGCAGGGGACAGTGCAGGTGGGAACCTCTGCATCACCGTGTCCCTTCGGGCAGCAGCCTATGGGGTGAGGGTGCCAGATGGCATCATGGCAGCCTACCCAGTTACCACCCTGCAGTCCTCTGCTTCTCCCTCTCGTCTGCTGAGCCTCATGGATCCTCTTCTACCACTGAGCGTACTCTCCAAGTGTGTGAGTGCCTATTCAGGTAAGGCCAAGCCCTCAGAGTGTGGCAGCTGGAGGCCTGCGTGCCTCAGATACTCCAAGTCTGTGTGTTAGAACTGGGCCTAAAAGGAGACACCGACTTGGCCTCCCACTTGCATTCTGCAGGGACGGAGACAGAGGACCATTTTGACTCAGACCAGAAGGCATTGGGCGTGATGGGGCTGGTGCAGAGAGACACGTCCCTGTTCCTCAGAGACCTCCGCCTGGGCGCCTCCTCATGGCTCAACTCCTTCCTGGAGTTAAGTGGGCGCAAGCCCCATAAGACCCCATTGCCCGCAGCAGGTGAGTTAGAGCTTGCTCTGAGGCACCTAGCCAAGACAGCCTACACAGACACCTTGACATGGGGCCACAGCGTACCTGCCTGGCTGACTCTGTCCTTGGTCCTACAACAAGCCCTTAGTTTTCCACAGCAGACCACATCCTGCTTCCCCAAGCCATCTCACAATCGCTTTGCCTAAACAAACAAACAAACAAACAAACAAAGAAAACCTCTCAGGGGCGCATGGCCCTCACCACTCACTACTGTTAGTCCCAGCACTCAGGAAGCAGAAGAAAGCCCTGTGAGTGAGTTCAGGGCCAGCCTGATCTCCAAAGCAAATTCCTCTTCAAGGTAGGTCAAAGCCACACTGGGAGACACTATCTTAACAATAAAACCATTGGGGAGATGGCTGAGACAACAGAGAGTCTGCTGGGCAGGCGTGGGAACCCGTTTAGATCCCCAAACCCATATAAAACCAGGCGTCGTGTTGCACACCATAATCTCAACTCTGGGTGGGCAGAGGCGGGCAAGCCCCTGGGACTGACCCTGGTGCCGGTCTAGGCAAAAGCAGAGAGCTCTGAGTTCAGTGAAAGACATGACTCAAAAGCTAAGGTGGGGGCTAGTAAGATGGCTCAGTACCTGCTGCCAAGCCCGCCCTGGGTTCAGTTCCCAGGATTCACTTGGTGGAAGGCAAGAATTGCCTCGGACCACCAGACGTGTACACCCACACACAAAGTAAATAAGAATTAATAAAAGTGAAAGGCAAAAACACCCCGAAGGTGATCTCTGGACACACACACACACACACACACACACACACACACACACACACACACAAAGACAATCGGTTCACATGTGTTTTAGAATCTTCAGGTAAATGCAGACACAGACACACAAGTTAAAATGTTAAATTTGAGACAAGGGACCAGTGAGCCCTGGGGGTGAGGTTCTCTGTAGGAAAGGTGACCCTAGGAGGCACGTACTGCAGCCCAGCTCTCACTCAGTCAGTGCCTCAATGGCTGCTCAGTTAATGGACAAATATTAGCATCTATAACCCTTAGTTTGTCCCTCTGTGTAATGGGTACAACTGTATACCTTGCTGGGTCATAGTGAGGACTACTCCACCCATTTGTGTCGAATGCTAAGCACAGTCCCTTGCACACGGATGCTCTTAGAAGATACCAGAATCCCGTGTCTATGTCTGCAGTTCTGACTCTGGGTCACAGCACCTAAGTGATTATTCTTATATCGGTCTGCACTTTGCCCTCACAGATAAAGGCAAGTTGTAGACAGGAGTATGTATAGTGCCGCACACCTGAGGCAGGAGGATCCCAATTTGGGCAACAGAAATAAAATAGCATAATTTCTAAAATGGCAAGCCATGGGGATCCAATTAAATTAATGGACGTGCACATCATCCCAGCTCTTGGTTACCCAGTGGAAAGAGATAAAGGTGAGCCCTGACCACCAGTTTGAACAGCAGGTCCAAGAAAGTAGCATAGCGTACCCTGGAGACTTGCTAGCTGCCTGTAAGCGAGCGCCCTTCCCCTGTGGGAGCTCATGCACACCCTTGGTTGGGCCATAAAGGCTGGCAGAGCTCCCTGCTGTGTGGAGCCCAGAGGCAGCTACAAACCTTACTACCAGGGATGGAGCTGTGCAGCAGAGAACCTGCCTAGCATCCACCAGTAAGGTTAAGGGGCTAGGAATTAGCATATGCAAGGGCTATGTGCGCCACAGAGACAAAGAACAGATACATCTTATTAATCCTGAGTTCTGATATTCTCATAACTTTAGCTAAGTACTATATAACGTCTATACAGAGGAAAAAATGGAAGCTTTCACAAGTCAACTGATTTGCACTTCCCAGTCTTAATACACGCACACCCTGCCCTATGACGCAGCCCCACCTCCTAGATGACCAGCCTTAAGGTTATAACCCTGGATACAGAGGTGTCCCATTCTGGAGGGGGTGGTTGGTCCTGGACCTCCCCCGTCTGGCTTCCACACACCCTATTCACAGCCAGGCTTATCTTCTGGCCTCAAGCAGCCTCTGTCTTTGCCCTTCCTATAGAGACACTGCGCCCCACGGATTCTGGGCGCCTTACGGAGTCTATGCGCAGGAGTGTGTCTGAGGCAGCCCTGGCCCAGCCCGAGGGCTTGCTGGGCACAGATTCCTTGAAGAAGCTAACAATAAAGGACTTGAGCTTTAAGGGCAACTCAGAGCCATCAGACAGCCCTGAGATGTCACAGTCAATGGAGACACTTGGCCCCTCCACACCCTCGGATGTCAACTTTTTTCTGCGATCCGGGAATTCCCAGGAAGAGTCTGAAACCAAAGATGATATAGGCCCCATGGACGGAATCCCCCGCGTGCGCGCTGCCTTCCCTGATGGTTTCCACCCACGGCGCTCAAGCCAAGGTGTCCTCCACATGCCCCTCTACTCGTCACCCATAGTCAAGAACCCCTTCATGTCTCCTCTGCTGGCCCCTGACGGCATGCTGAAGACCCTGCCGCCCGTGCACCTTGTGGTAAGAACAAGGCGGGACAGGGTGTCGACGGAGGGCAGTGGGATGGGACATGAGCGCCCTGGAGAAAAGCTAGCCAAGCACCACGTAGCCAGCCAGGCCGGGGAGTCTTGTCATTTGCAGATATGTTGGGCAGGAGGCTTGAGCAGGTAGAAAAGATAGGGGCGGGGCTGGGGAAAGGTCGAGGATTCGGTTAACCACAGCTTCCCAACGCCTCCACCGTGTTCTTCTACCCAACTCCCCTTACTCCCCCGGCCTCTATGAACCTTCACATCTGTGTCCACGTGCTACCCTGATCCCCGCTCTCTCTAGGCGTGCGCTCTGGACCCCATGCTGGATGACTCGGTCATGTTCGCGCGGCGACTGAAGGACCTGGGCCAGCCGGTGACGCTGAAAGTGGTAGAGGACCTGCCGCATGGTTTCCTGAGCTTAGCAGCCCTGTGTCGCGAGACCCGGCAGGCCGCGGAGTTGTGCGTGCAGCGCATCCGGCTGATCCTCACCCCCCCTGCTGCACCGCTGACCTGAGCTGGGAACGGCGGGGGGCGGCACTAAAAGACCTCTTGCACCCTTCTGCGCGGGCTTCCGTGATGAGTGCGCTCCGAGTCGGGCTCTAGGCCCCCTCGGTCGGGCTGGGCGGGAGGGGGCGGGCCGTGCCTTAACCATAAGTGGGGCGGGGCAGGGGCCAAAAGCTGAACCTGGGGGAGGGGGACGCACACACACACACCTGTCACCGAGACAGCTGGACCTGTACTCTACCACTGCCTTCTACTGCTGCTGTGACCGACCACCGCTAGTCGGTTTTGCCTTTGTAAATAAAAGTTATTTAATTAGGCCTTTTAAAATAGGGAGTGTGTTTTCCCAGCAGATGGCAGCACTGGGCTCAAGTTGCTGCGAAAGGGAAAAATTAGGATATGTGAACCCATGCTCTAACTTTGCTCACAACCAAAACCCCCTAATATGGAAGTTCCACCTGCCTGTGATTGTCCTTAAAGCCTCAGCAGCCTCGCCCCTGGTAGACCCTGGTTTTAATGAGAAAAGTTAGACCCAAAGTCTGCCCTTGGGGCTGCTGGTCCAAGGTTCAAGAGGTCTGTGCAATGATGGATCAGAAAGGATTCAAGAGAAGAGATGATCTTAACCTTAAGCAGAGGAATACAGGGTTGAAGAGATGGCTCAGTGGTTAAGAGCACTACTTGCTCTTCATAGAGGACCCAGGTTCAATTCCCGGCTCCCACATGGGAGCTCACAACTGGAACTCCAGTCCCAGGGCCTCCAAAGTATAAACAGGGTAAACAGACATATGCAGACAAAATACCCATACGCGTCATTTTTAAATTTTTTAGAGTATAAACTTGCTAGGCAGAGAAGTATGACAGTAGCAGCAACCCAGGCTTCCATACCAAAAACCAAGCGTCAAGTGGGGAGTTGGGGAGGACCCTGGGTGACAGTTGAGCTACAAGGGTCCTTGTGAGGATGAGAGCACTGAGGCGCACACTGAGGCATTGGGGATGGACTGAGACCCAGGAGGTAAAGAAGAGGCTTGGGGACAAGTGAAGGGAAGGCCTGGGCTGGAGCAGAGGCCACGAGCATAGGGAGATCAGGCAAAGCATCCCAGAGCCAGCAGTGAGGTTGCATAAGACTCCTTTAAGGTAGGGACTGGAGTTTATAACAGGTTCAGTATGCAAGCATGACTCTTAGGTCTAGCCATGAAGCACGTGGACAGTGAGGCAGCCTGGTCCCTGCAAGGAAGCTCAGGGCCTGTGGTGACACTGGGGTTCGGAGATGCTCAGAGGTGATCTGATAGGTCACTTTAAAGGAACATGCAGGAGACTGGGGAGAAGTGTGGGGACTCACTCTAGCTGGAACCAAAGAACTAGGATCATTCTAGAAAGAATAGTCAAGGTAGGATTGAAGGAGGCCCTGATAAGCCTGATGCTTATGGCCCACAATAAAGGAATGGGTCACGAGAGGCCAGTGCTGGAATGCTCTGAGGATCAGCTGGAGAGGAAGTGGGGCTGGAGAGGAAGTTTTCAGAAGGAGGGAGTGGTCCATGACAGATTGAAATGCTATCCTGGGGCCTCACCCATGAACGAGGATGTGATGTCACAGACCTCGTCCAGAGTCATGGCAGGTTGGCATCCAAATGTGCTGGGCTGAAAGGGTGGTAAAAGGTAAGGGACTGAGCAGGTGGGCACCCCATGCCTGTGGAAATAAAATGGACGAGACACGATTGACAGGATCTTGGTACAGTGGGGAGCAGAGAAGATGGAACACGTTTTAATTGTGTCAGGAAGGGGGAGACAGTTGGTTTCTTAAAGGAGAGGGTAACAGGGGACCCCCCTCCCTCAAGGGGGTTTACTCAGGTAACTTCTGAATCAAAAGCTGACATAGACAGGTACAGTGGCTCATACCTATAACAGGTAGAAGGCTCAAGTAGGACTTACATCAGTTTGAGGCCACACTAGGCTACAGAGTGAATAGTAAGGTCATTATGTAGTCCAGGCTGACCCCAAACTGTGTCCAGAGTGAGACCCTGAAAAAAAACAAAACCTAGAATTCCCAAAAGGATTTATATTCATGCAATAGACGTGCCTCCATTCTGCTCCTAGCTCAGGTATGGATGACCCCTAGGATGAAGTCCCTGAGTCTTGAACCCCTTTGTCCTCATGGCCCATCCACCACTCATCCTGCCTCTACCTCTTGTCTCAGCCTCTGCCAGGGTCCAGGCTCCACCCTATGCTACCTAGGCTCTGGAGAAAGCCACCTCCTGGTCTAATGACACCTCCGGCTCCAGTTCCTGTTCTGACCTAGCCCACCCTGGCACTAACACAGTCAATGGTTTTACACACACAGGGAGAGAGAGAGAGAGAGAGAGAGAGAGAGAGAGAGAGAGAGAGAGAGAGAGAGAGAGCTCAGTCCCCTGGTGGTTATGGGGACAGCCCGTGTCTATTTGGGTGTCTAAGCATGATTAATTAATGCACCTCTCGGCCTACACACTGAAACCCTCTCACAACCTCTGCTGCCACCTAGTGCTCTTCTGAGAGCCAGCTTCAGTGGCACCTCTGGAAATTCGTTCCTACCATGCCAACCCCAAGAAAAGATTCCCGTGCCTCCCCAGCCCTTCACACCCTTGACCATGAATGCCTGCCATCCCCTCTGACCCGAGCTCTCTCGAGGGCAGAGCCCAGGTCTGACTCATCTTGATCACCACAGTCCCCAGCATCAGAAAGCCTAGGAAATATTTGTTTAAATCAGGAGTGGGTGAGTGAGTGTGTGAGCGCTGACTGAGCGGATGACTATACGAGGGAACCGTGAATGAATTCATGACAGCAGGAAGTGAACGGAGGGACGCGCAGGACAGACAAGGAAGGCAGAATCCATGGGTGCATTTTTGAGGTTGCACATCCCTGAACTTAGTTTCTCCAGTGACGCCCTGACTAAGCTCTCACCCCCTCCGCTGCAAGGCCGGCTGTTTCCCACCAGGCTGTACGCAGAATCCCAATACTGATCATTCTGGACTTACCTGGACCAACCAGGAGAGCTGGTTTCCTCGCCGAGAACCTTCGGCCTTTAGCCGAACAGAACCGAACCCTAAGGGGCAGGTTCCTTGTCTATTGGCAGATTGGCCGAAACTAACGGAGAATGACGTCTCTGGCAGCCTATCGCTGTCCTACATGGACTGCGACCCCGCCCATTCAGGAAAGCGCCTATGAGTGGTGTCAGGTTCTTTGGAGAGAGCCAAGGCGGCTGAAGGCGTGGTTGAAATGTCCAGGAATAGAACTTTGGGCCTCTGGTTCCCGAGGTGTTTCCAAGCATTCTACTTTCTTCCACTCCCACTTCTTTTTTTTCCAGTACCGAGGACAGAGTCTAGGGCTTTTCGTATGCTAAACAAGGTCTCTACTACAGGGCACTGAACCTCAATCGTTTTCTAAATCTTTATTTTGAGACAGTTTCTAAGTTGCACAGACTGGCCTTGAACTCGCTGTCAACTCAGAGTTAGCTCTGCTATGCCTTAGCCTCCAGAGTGCTTAGGATCGCAGGTCTGCGCCGTCCATTCCCAACAGCCCTTGGGTCTTGGGAGAAAGAAGCCACACTCCTTCATCCCAAAAGATCGGGGCACTTAGGACGCGAGAGGAGAGAAATCAGCCTCAGGGTTTTTGTGTCTGAAAATTGGAAACCTAATTGTGCCCGGAGAATTAGAAATCTAAAAGATTGGGGTCCAGGAATTTGAACAGCAGGATCCTGTGAGTCACTCTGATTTACCTCCTTTGGATGACAGATCTGGGTTTCAGAATTTTATGGGGCGATTTGTGGGATTGACGCCATACCGTGCCCCCAGGCAAGTTTTCTGAGTCTGAGGTGGAGCCCGGACTATAAGGAAGATGGGAGGGACTCTCTTAGTCTGGATGTCATTTCCAGTTGTGTCCCTGCCAAGGAAGCCAGGGGCAGAGCTTCCTGCAAAAGGAGCCGGGATGGGGAGGAGACTTGAGAATAACATGGAGACAAGGAAAAAGAAAAACAAAGATACCAAAGAAGAGATTAAAAAGAATAAAACAATAATAACAGTCTCTTGCACTAAATATACTCTGGCCTGGGTTCTGTACTAAAGCATTTCACATAATTATTCCGTGTCTTCCTCATAGTTATAAGCGATTGGAGCATCATTAGTGCTGCTGTTATTATTGTTATTATCCCCATTTTACAAGTGAGAAAATTGAGGTCTAGTGCAGGACAATCAAGATAGAGATGTAAGTGGGAAGAAAAAGATACTGGTGTAAAGAGAACACAAAAAAGACAAGATTAATTAACAAGGCGGGGGCGGGGGGGGGAAGGGCAGGAAAAGATGGGCAGTAAACAAGGGAGGGGTCTGGGAGCCGAGACTCTAGAAGGTGGTAAGCAGTTGCTAGAGACCAGGACTCCCAGGGCTCAGAGGAGGCAGGGCCAAAGATGAAGACTTAGGGGTATTTCCTCTATGGTTTCAGCCTTATTCAAGCCTTCTTACTATGGGGTGTTGGGCCAAGTTGGGATCAAAAATAGTGATTAGGAAGGCGACTATGCCATTAAAGTAGTAAGGGATGATAAGAAAATGATTCATGGGGGCGTCCCAGGCTGGGAGGGGCCTCTCCTCAGCCTCTATTGTTTAATCTGGGTAGATCGTGCCTCGGGGAGGACTGGGCGCAGGCCCTCCCTCTCCCTCACTTAGAACTGTGGTTGTAGTACATCCTGAACACAGGAGGGTACTCCTGGGGATGGTAAGAACTTTCTGGTGGATTTCACTCCAGACCTTGAACACGTGTTCATCTGTCCAAGAAGTTCTTCCCCACCCTGTCATTGCCCTCATGCCGCCATTATGCTTAAGCCCCTCCCACCTGCCCTTTCATGGAGTCTCTCCACAAACCACTGGACCAGCCAACTGCACGAAGCAAAAACAAGCTCCTTTTGGGAGCTCTCAGCTTCCCAGAGTCCTCCGGGACTGAAAAAAAAAAGGTGTTCTCAAGGCTCCAGCTTCAGACATACTCCTGGTGCCTTAGCCAGAGATGCAGGCGAGATCACGCCAAAACTTGAACAAGTTAGGTATGATCTTACTAAGTTGGCACCCACGGAGCACCTACCACCCTCTGAGCACAAACAAAAACAGTCCCCGCAATCACAGAATCACCCGCACGGACAGAAATCTCCTCCTAACGCAAGCGAAACACAGGCTAGCTGTGCAATTATGTGACCAGCCACTGATAAGCCTGCTGGAGGGAGCGTGAGCAAGACACTTGCTTTTGTTGCGTCTTGTACCCACAGCAACGAGCTGCACACAGAAAGCCGCACCATCATTACCATAAGTACAGTGGTTTTTGCGTGTTTCCCTATGCGGCTCCAAGCTTTTTGCTCCAAGCATCCTGTTTGAAGCTCTTGGCAATGCTATCTGAAAAAATCATTCTTCCGGATAGGGAAAACTGAAGCAAAGAGAAGGTTTGACAAGGAGTCCAAATTTTCAAAGCCAGAGACAATGGTAGGGGAGGGGAGGCCAATATGACGTCCAAGACCCGCAAGGCAAAAGGAAAGAAGTATCACCCCCAAATTGTCCTCTGACCTCTGCAGATGTGCACGCAAACAAAGAAGAAATTTTACAACGTAATAAGAAAAAATAAGCGATTAGGATTAAAACCCAGGTTCCTTTGCTCAAGAGTCTATTACCTAAGGTTATCTCTCAGTAAATACAGATGTATCACAGCTGGACACATTGGTACTTCTCTGCGATCCCAGCACCGAGGCAAGAAGATTGAGCGTTCAAGAGGGACTTGGACTGGGGTTGGGGATTTAGCTCAGTGGTAGAGCGCTTGCCTAGCAACCGCAAGGCCCTGGGTTCGGTCCCCAGCTCCGAAAAAAAAAGAAAAAGAAAAAGAAAAAAAGATGGACTTGGACTGTACAGCAGATTCCAGATCTCACTTAGGCTATCTGGTTCCGGCTGTTTGTTGTATAACTTTCCTGGGGAGAGGCAAGAAAAATATCTATTTACTACTCCCAATAGAGAGGGTGCACATGGACCAAAGAAAGATCCTATCAGGAACAACTTGGAAAATAATAGATAAATTTATTGGGGTTACTAACGAGTGCACGTGCATCTGACTCATAAGCAGCTGCAACACTGAAAGTCCACCTCCCTCCGGGTCTCCCTGTGCAGTGCATTAAGATTTCTAGGGTTATGTATAGCCCAGGCCGGAGGGACTGGTGGTTGGGATCTCAGGGGAGCGTCTTGGGACAATCTTGCGAAGGTTTTGTGTCTTTCTCTCTTCTGATGGGGAAGGGAACGTTGACAGCCCCTTTCCTCCTTAGGCCTAGCTATCTACGGTCCCTTCTGTGACATCAAGGCCAAGGTCACCACAGCTGCTGTGTTACACAGTGGCAATGGGCACATCAGTAATCAAAGAAGGGTCTATGAGGTTACTCTTCCCATAAAGAGCCGAGCTGAGTGACCCTGGCGACCTGAGTTGACCTCAGCTGACCCTAGTTCCATCCTTGGAAACTGACTCTATAAAGTTGCCTTGTGGTTTCCACATTTAGTGTGTGTGTGTGTGTGTGTGTGTGTGTGTGTGTGTGTGTGTGTGTGTGTGCTTGTATGTCTGTGTTTGTGTGAGTGGTGTATGTGTGGTGTGTGTGTGTGTCTGTGTGTGGTGTGTGTGTGGTGTATGTGTGTAGTGGTGTGTTTGTGTGGTGTGTGTGTGTTTGTCTGGTGTGGTGTGTGTGTGTGTTTGTGTGGTGTGTTTGTTTGTGTGGTGTGTCTGTGTGGTGTGTGGTGTGTGTTGTGTTGTGTGTGTGGTGTGTGTGTGTTGGGTGTGTGTGGTTGTGTGTGTGGTGGTGTTTGTGTGTGGTGTTTGTGTGTGTGTGTGTGTGTGTGTGTGTGTGTGTGTTTGTGGTGTGTGTGTGTGTGTTGTGTGTGTGTGTGTCTGTGTCTATGTCTATGTGTGTGTGTGTGTGGGGTGTGTGTGTGTTTGTGTGTGTGTGTGTGTGGTGGTGTGGGTGTGTGTGTGTGTTTGGTGTGTGTGTGTGTGTGTGTGTGTGTGTGTGTGTGTGGTGTGTGTGTGTGTGTGTGTGTGTGTGTGTGTGTGTGGTGTGTATGTGTGTTGGGTGTGTGTGTTTGTGTGTGTGGTGTATGTGTGGTGTATGTGTGTGGTAGTATGTGTGTGTGTGTGTGGTGTGTGGTATGTTATGTGTGTGTGTTGTGTGGTGTGTGTGTGTGTGGTATGTGTGTGTGTGTGTGTGTGTTGTGTGTGTGTGTGTGTGTGTGTGTGGTGTGTGTGTGTGTGTGTGTGTGTGTGTGTGTGTGTGTGGTGTGTGTGTGGTGTGTGTGTGGTATGTGTGTGTTTGTGTGGTGTGTGTGTTTGTGTGGTGTGTGTGGTGTGTGTATGTGTGTTTGTGGTGTGTGTGGTGTGTGTGGTGTGTATGTGTGTTTGTGTGAGTGGTGTATGTGTGGTGTGTGTGTGTGTGTGTGTGTGTGTGTGTGTGTGCACACGCACATGCCATAAAAAGCTTGTGGATGTCAGAGAACAACTGATAGGAATTAACTTTCTTTTTACCATACGTATTCTGTGGATTCGGCTTGGCAGCAAGGGCATTAAACACTGAGCCCTTTCACTGGCCCAATAATAATAATTGTTTAAAAGAGTTAAACATCTTACACTACAGGAGGGACACTTTGTCCTACAAACCTCAAGTAAATAAATAAATAGAAAAGCAGAGCGTGCTGGTGCAGGCACACGGTCAGGGGGCTGAGGCAGGGGGACCAGCTCAGGCTACCTAATGGGTTCAAGAGATGCCGAGTGGGTTTAAGGCATGTCTGGGACATAATGAAATCCTTTATAAAGGACTCTTGATTAATGTCACATACAGTCACACAATGTCACATACAGTCACATAACCACATAAAAGGATACAACACACCCAAACCAGGCAGCAAGTAACACACCCAAAGCTCCCCGAGTCCCTCCTGTTCTGCTGGGTTGGCCCTTAAGGAAGCAGTAGGCTTCGGATAGAAAGGGGGTGCCCACTTGTCCTCTCAGCCCGACTGGTTCCACCAGAGCATGGATGGCATAACCTGTCTTGCTTGTGAAACCCATGTTGGGCAATTGAGCTCAAATGTGGATGCCTGAATTCCGGACAGAGATGAGAAGTCCAGACTCTGGTGTATGAGGGAGCAGGGGGCTGGGTGCCAGGCACATTCTCAGGTGAGGGGGAGGAACCTGGGACCTGGACACCCAGGTTCTGGGAATGCAGCACTAAACCCACTGGTTTTTGTTGTTGAAGGAGGAGCTCCAGTTATGTTGAATAAAATACAAGAAGCCCAATGCAATCTGATATTCCAATAAATAATTGGATTTTGTTTTGGTAGAAGTTCATTCCCATGTAAGGATACTGACCACATATTCATCATCTTCCGAAACTCCAGCTGGGCCAGGTGCAATGGGGCACACACATAATCCCAGCCCTCATGCTGGGGCAGGAAGATTCCAAGTTCAAGGACAATTTAGGGCTTAATTTTAATGTGTGAGTATGTTTTGTGTGTATATGCAGGTGTATTTGAGGATCCAAACTTGGGATAATCTAACACCCTTTCCTGGCCTATGTGGGCACCAGGCATAGTCATGGTTCTCAGACATACATGTATTCAAAAAAAATCTGTATACAGAAAAAATTTTAAATCAAGCACCTGCTGATTGGGTCATGAGCTCTGCAAACCTCATATCTTCCACTCTTGGATCTCTTTCCCCTCCCCCACTTCAAGCCACCTCACAACTTCCTAGCCTCAGTTTCCTCATCTATGCTAGTGGCCTTATCTAATCGGGGGGGCCCCCAGGCTAAGTCACGAAGCCTAAAGACAGCTCAGAGAGTCATCTGGGGAGCCTGTGGCCCTCAGATATGACCGATCCTGAGTCACTTGTGGGCCATTTTCTGGAGTGGTATGAGGAAGGGGCCATGTCTTAGGAGGCAGGCCTGGATATGGGCAGGGGAAAAGATAGGGAAAGAACCATGAGACAGAGACCTCAGAATGAGGATACCCAGACTCTGGAGGCTGGGAGGAGAGAGACCAAGAGATGAGGACGAAAACACACACTTGTCAAAATGGGCTTGCAAGGACGAGGAAAGGAAGTGAGGGGTGTGGTGGCTCACGCTTGCAATTCAAGAACTCGGGTGGCTGAGGCAGGAGGATCACCCTAAGTTTGAGGCCAGCCTAGCTACATGAAGAGTAAAACCCAGCCGCAAAATAAAGAAACAATAACATGATGGGAGGAAAGAAGCTGGTTGGGGATGTCGCTCAGCTGGCTGAGTGCCTCCCTAACATAGACAAGGCCTTGGGTTTGAGCCCCAGCACCAGATTCTGTAGTCCTGTTTGTGTGGTCAGAACTCGGAGATGAAGGCAAGACATTCAGGTTCAACCCCAGCTACACAGTGAGTCAGTCAGAGGCCAGCCTTGGATATGCGAGAGCCTGTCTCAAAAACAAAACAAAAAAGGGGGTGGGAGGAATAAGGCGGGACGGACGGAGGACGAAGGGAGAGAGGGAGGGAGGGAGGGAGAAAAGGCAGATCTAATTAATTTACAGCTGGGGATATAAAGACACAGAGATGGGTAGATGGGGGCTCAAAACTGAACTGGACAATGCCACCCAAGTATGTAGGTGACACCCCACGAGACAGACAGGCACAAGCCAAGTGATGTTCGCTGCCATAGGTCTGAGGCCAAAGCCATCCAGCCATCTGGGTGGTGCCAGGAGACAGGTTCAGGCCCTTGCGTGTTGGGTATGTGGAGAAAGCTGTGGTCACAGGCTGTCAGGATCACAGGCTGGCGGATAATCCATTTGTTTTCCCCTCGTATCCACATGCTGTGGTATGGTGACACAACCTCTTCTAGAGGTGACACCCCGATTTTCTGGTGCCTCCTATATTTGGGAGGTGACACCCATGGTAGGAACCCCACCCAACTCTAATGCCGCTTCCTTAATGAGTCACCTACAACCCTGTTAGGCCTGCTGAGGGGAAACTTTGATGAATCAAGTATCCAAGGCCCAGTCCCTTAATCCCTGAGGCCCGGTACATTGGGAATTTGGAACTAGCTCTCTAGGAACACACAGCCTAGACCAGGGTGACCAGGGCCTAGACCCTCATTTAGATTAAGAGGCACAGGCTCAGCCCTTCTCCTCAAACTCATAGGTCCCAACCCCAGCCCTCCTCCCTCTTAGTTCAGGGAACCAGACTCTTCCCTCAAACCCAGGTTCTAGAATCTAGCCTCCTCCCTCAGATTCCAGTCTCAGCTTTCTCCCTTCAGACCCAGGAGTCTAGACCCCCCATGCCTCCTCTCTCAGATTCACATTCCAAACCACCCACCGAACCACCCACCCTGTCTCTGCTCCCATAGCACTCATGTGTTAACTGGGGCCAGACACACCCCCAGGTTTCTTGTCAGTCCCCAGCCCCCTTCCTTTCCATTTTAATCAGAGATGAGGTGCACTATTTACTTTGGTCCAAACATGAATCACTCCCTAAAACACACGACTGCCCCCCACTGACCCTATGTCTTGCGGCCTTGAACAGAACAGTGTCTCTCCTTCCCCCTCAATGTGACAAAAATCCCTCATTAAGATGAGAAGGAACATCAAAGGAGGAACCCGCTCCCCACTCTGTACCACACACCAGGCTTCCACCCTTGACCTCTCATTCTCTCTACCTGCCTCTCCAGATCTTGCAGTCCTGGCTCTCAACACCTGTGTCTACCTGTCTCCATCATCTCAATTCCTGCTCTCCCATCGCCCATCTCCCCCACCCTGGGTCCCCACTCCCTCCTCCCCAGTCTCCTTCTCCCTGTACATTCTCCGTCCCTGACTCTGTCTCTCTCTTCCCACTCTTGTTTCTACCTCTGCCCCAGGTCTTCAGTCCTGAGAGATGAGACAAGAGGGGAAGTGGGGTGTGGGGAACAGAGCAGAGGGAGGATGGAAAATCCAGGCGGAAGGGAAGAGGGTCAGGCAGACCGGCTAGGCTCCCTTGGCACCTCTGTCAGAGCCCCGCCCAGGGCTCTGTGGCCTGGCCCATATAAGCAGCTCCTGGCCTCAGCACTGAGAACTTGGTGTCTGCTGTCATCAAGAACCTCTATCTCCATCCCTTCACGTGGACCTGCAGGTAGGAGCACCTTCTCTTCCCTAAGTCCCTGCTCTCAGGCAGGCTCCTCGGCTCAGTTCTTTGCCTACCTTTCTCACAACTCTGTCTCCCTTCTTGTCTCTGACGGTCGGTCTGTCGGTGACTAGGAACATCTTGCTCTTTCTCAGTGCCTCACCTCCCAGTCTTGTGTTTCCAACCAGACTGGTACAGAATTGAATTTAGAAATGCTGGGGCCCAGCACCCAGTCTCCGAGTCTGTTTGAATTGGTGCTTTAGGCATTTCTTTTTTGTCACTGAGCCTATAGCCCTCTGTAGGATCAGTTCGTGGACGCTTGTAGACGTCGCTAGCAGTGTCTCTGTGGGCACCTGGCTCAGAGTTCTTTCCCATCTGTCTCTGCCACACCTGGCTGCCTTTGCTTCCCCTCTATCTGTCTCTCCAACTCTGTCTCTGCTCCAAGGAGGATCCTCTGGGGTCTGTCGGGCAGCTGTTAAAATGATGGGCGAGTAGTTCGCCCACCAACCCATCCCAGCCAACAGGCTAACTTGGCCTCTTTCTCTTCAGCTCCCTTCCCCCCTGAAAGTCCATCTCCCCCAGTGCCCTAGTTCCTTGCCCTCCCTGCCCAGTATCCAGCATCCCTTGGACAGACTACGTTGCTGTTACCGTAGCCATCCCCTGCAGCCGTTTACAGCAGCCACCTCCTCAGGGCCAGCGAGATGCAGTTTGAGATGCACGACCACGTGAAAGGCAAAGGTGGGGGTCACTGAATACACCAGCAACCTTCTGGGCGCCAGGAACCTTGCTGCCTCCCTCCCCTGGGCACCCTGGCTTCAAAAACAAATGGCACCTGCTTCTACCCCAGAGGCCCCAGGAAATGTTAGAGGCCAGTTGTGGAGGAGGAAGAGGAGGAGGAGGAGGAGATGGTGGTATTGTAGCCAAGTCAGGTTTTGCACAGCTGTGGTGCCCACTTTGTCCTCCCAACTTTGGCTCAACCAGATGTGTAATTGGCAACAGCAGCAGAGACAGACTAGGGGTGTTGATGACCGAATGTGACAGATAGGAATGGGGAGGTACAGTGATGTTTTCTCCAGTGGGCGGCCAGGTGGCCTGCCCAGACTGCCCGGCAGAAGGAAGGGTGGCAGGGGTGGTGCGGCCAAGAAGAGCCTCCTAGGATGCCTGCTGATCCCCCTTCTCTTCCTTCACAGCCATGTCATATCCAGTGACTAGTCAGCCTCAGTGCACCAACACCTGCTACCAGACACAGCTCAGCGATTGGCACACGGGCCTCACCGACTGTTGCAACGATATGCCCGTCTGTGAGTGTCCAGGGAAGATGGGGAGGGAAGCTTACCCCACACTCCTACTGCAGTCTTCACTCTTCCTGGGATCCTAACATCCAACCCTCATCCTCCTCATGGTGACCCCATTCCCTCTCCAGTCACTAACCCACCCTACCCCGAAAGTCCGATTGCTTTGGGTCTTCGTTTCCTTCTCTACAACTGTCTTCCCGGTGCCTTCATTCCCTCCGTGCCACTGCGCGTGCCCTCCCCAGGGGCACAGAAGGCCCGGGACCTGACCGGTTTTGTCCTGTCCAGGTCTGTGTGGCACTTTCGCTCCACTGTGCCTCGCCTGCCGCATCTCCGACGACTTTGGGGAGTGCTGTTGTGCGCCATACCTGCCTGGAGGACTGCACTCTCTGCGCACAGGCATGCGGGAACGCTACCACATCCAGGTGCGCGCCAATCCAGGATACTGGGATTGAGACTGGGGACCGCAGGGGGTGAGTCTAGGGACTGCCACTTGGCACCCAAGAGCAAAGCTCCTGATCTTTCTCGATTTCTCTCCTTCCCACCCTCCAGGGCTCCGTCGGGCACGACTGGGCTGCTCTCACCTTTTGTCTGCCCTGCGCCCTCTGTCAGATGGCGCGGGAACTGAAGATCCGAGAGTAAGGACATCCTCTCCTGAGTCCTTGGTTCTGCCTGGCCTCCCTGTGAGGCCCCTCCTTGGAAAGCCTGTCCTACTGCTCCTGTCCCATCGCCAAAAAAATATATCCACAATAAAAACTCGAAAATCAACCCCACCTACAAGTTTTTATTGTCTTGGGGAAGGACTCTGGGTGCATTGGGAGGTTTGCTGAGAGAGACATCTAGGTGTATCAGACAAGACGGGTTTGCTAGGAGTGGACGTGTGATGACTTCCTGGAAGCACCTCACAAAGTAGAACCATTAGCCTGAGGCTGCAGATGGCCTATCTGAGGTCCTGCCCACATCCTGAAAATAAGCAAAACCAGACAGTCTGGGGATAGACGCCCAAGCCTGCTGCAATCCCCACGCTACAGATGCTGAGGCAGGAAGTCTAAGAGAAGCCCAGGCTGCATGGAATGAGGGCAGCCTGGGCCGCATATTGAGACCCTGCTTCAAATAAGAGAAAACTTGTAAAATATTAAGAAAGAAAGACTTAAACTCTTCAAACAATGCTCTCCCTCACTCAGTATCTACAGATACTTTAAAAAGGAATTTTAATTATGTGTGTGCATGTGCGTGTGTGTGTCTTGTGCCTGCATTCATGGAGTGCCCAAAGGGAGTTGGATCCCCCACAACCTGTCCTCCCATCTGCTTCCAGACAAGATGGGCCTTTGGGGGAAGGCCACCAAGGGCGGTCCCTCATGAGCTAGCTCATCACACTAAGTTCATTACCACCTCTTCAATTCAGTGACGTTTCGCCCGGTGACACTTACTGCAGAAGGAACTAACTGGAACATGCTTGGGTCTCAGAACTCCTGGGACCCAGTCTTTACCTTACCATTTCCGTGCAATCTTGGTGAATGGATAAACCTTTCCAAGCTTGTGTTCACCTCTGATGGTAGCAGTTCTTAATATGTAAACCGACTACAGTGCGAGATGGCTCAGTGGTTAAGAGCTCTGGCTGCCCTTGGGAAGGAGCACTTTGGTTCCCGGCACCCACATGGCAGCTCATGACTGCCTGCAACTCTAGTTTGAGAAGATCTGATGCCCTCTCCTGGCCTCCTTAGGGCACCTCCACCCGCATGCACACATACTTACACAAAATTACTTTTTTTAAAAGCCAAGTTTATGTTCACATCTCACAGGGCAGGAGCCACTGTCAGCTCATGAAAGCAAAACTCACATGGGGCCAGAGTACCGCCTGAACGTACTGTCACTCATGCGCCACACGGCCATGCACTGAAGCAAGGGACTGGCATTGGGGCCAAGCGTACAGACGAAGTGCACTGTTCAGCCTCTGCAGCAAAGAACCGTGTGGAGCTGAGGCCGAGATGTCAGGTCCACCTCTGCCCTTGCGTCCAGGTTTTGGTGTCCGGGACTGAGGGCTAGGATGGGAAGGGGGGGGTGATACTTTCTCAGCTTTGATATCGCACTTACTTCAGAGAATGCTCATCCACACCCAGCTGTCACCGTCCTGCAGCTGCTGCCCTCACCAGCACTACCAGTTCTCTGTGCTCAATTCCTCCCATTCAAACAATGGTTTCTGTGTTCCGCACCCTGGGCTTTTCTTGTCTAAGGACAATCCATGTGACACAGACTGTCTGATTCTCCCTGATTTGTCCCTGTGGCAGGGACAAAGAAAGGGTCAAAGATGTCCCTGCCCATTGTTCCTGCCATCCCTCTTCCGGGGAGCAGGAGCACCCTGCATTGCTGAGAAGGGGCAGAGCTAGGCTCAGGATACACAGCTTGGAGGTGCGACCAGGACTCATGTTCCACTCACCCAGGGCATCCCTCATCCCCGGCACACAGAAGGCAGTCAAGCCGCCCTCCTGAGTCTTCCCCACACTTTATTGCTGCCTCAGTTGCCCTCCTGTTGTAGAAATGTGAGCCCTGCTGACACACGCACATTATCAGGACCTATCAGACTGGGGAAGAGGCTAGGCCCAACCCCCATCCCAGGACCAAAGCAGCAGCGGCAGCAGCAGCAGCCGAGGCTTGAAGCTGTGTCCTGGGGAGAGCAGGAGTCCCAAACTCAGCTGCTGAGGACTGGGGGAAGAGAAAGCTCCTAAGTCCAAAAGGGAAACCCAGGTTGGGGTGGCCTCTGAGGAGAGTCCCAAGGACTCAAAAAGAGCCAAATGATGACCCCTCCAGGATCCCCCACCCCACACCTGCCAGAGCAGGGTGTGAGGCATCTCAGGTGAAGGATTTGCCTCTGAGGCTTATTTGAAATAAGCCTACATCTCCAGGTTCAGCTGGAGACCCTGGTCCAGCCCAGGGCAGGCAGCAGCTCACTGTGCCTACAGCGGGTGGTTGCACTGTCCTGTCCTCCCAGCACCTGCCTGCCTTTGCCAGCTCACCGCAGTGCACTAGATCCCTCCTATTGATGCACTCAAGCTCTTGCCGTATGAATCCAGTTACACCCGGCTCCAGCCCACAAGCCCCAGCCTGTCCCAGCTTAGTAATGACCTCACTGTCCACCCAGTGGTCATTCTGGATACGTCCTCTCCTTTACCCTAACGTCTGCACCACTGTCACATCCTGCCACTCACCCTCCTTCTGCCCAGTTGCCCACCTGCAGCAGCCTCTCTGTGCCCACCAGCCCACTCTTCCCCCCAGAGCTGAGGCTCTCCATTTACCTCCACAGAACGGCCCAACCGCTTTCCTGCCCTGAGAATAAAACCCAGCTCAGTCTACACTTGATGGCCGGGTTCCTGGTGCTTGTAATAAAACAAACCGCTTCCAGCCTCAGGCCCTTCGGCCTTACAGTTTCCTCAACTCTTGAATTTGCGTTCCAAAGGTCTTCCCTCATTCTGTCACCTCTCTCAGCCCAGTTTCTCCAAATGCCGCATCCACTTTACCTGGATGCCTCACTGTGTTACGTGTGCGTGTCTCCTCCCACAAGAACTCAAGTCCTAGCAGATGGGGGGGGGGGCTATCACCTCCTGCCTTGCTCTGTGCCTACAACTGCACGAGGCACACAGTAGCAGCTCAATAAACAGTTGCTAGATGCAGAACAAAGGGGAGACCCTGGAGAAAGGGAGCCAGTGGTTTCTGAGGACTGTCCAGGGGATCTCTAGCCCAGAGTGGCCCCATCAGGCAACGTGGTAACTGCGGAAGAGAACCCTTGACAGGTCAAAGGGACATGCTAGTGAGATTGTCCTGACTCAACAGTCCCTTCCGGCCTCCACCACCCCCGTGTCCACTGCCCCCAGCACCCCCGCTTCCCCCACAGTACTCATGCAGCCTATGACGCAGAGTGACAAGGGCTGACCCAAGGCAGGCCCCATTGGGAGCATGAGGCCCCCCAGGTAGCTGGAGCAGCAGAGTGGCCACACCAGCCATGCCATCTTCTGTGGGTTCAAGGGTAATGGGCCCAGCTCGTAGGCCAGCTGTGGTGGCAGGGAGAGCTGGTGGGCAGCACCCTCCTCCCATGGGTCCCCAGGGCCCCCCAGCTCCCGTCAGCAGTAGGGGTGCTAGGAATGGCTCGGAGCGGCGGAAGGCAGGAGGCGGGAGGCCAGCTGGCTTCCAGGCAGGTGCTGGGCCCGCGGGGTCTGGAGGGAAGCAGACTGTGACCTTGGCAAAGGGGCGGCTAGCCATCTTGGTCATCTCCTGCAGGTGCCGGCGCTGCTCTTGCCGCTGGTCCAGAGCCTGCTTGGCCTTCCAGAGGAGCACACAGAGTGAGAGGAAGAGGAAGAAGCAGGAAAAGAAGACAGAGAAGAAGACGAACAGGTCGATGTGGGCCTGGTCTTGCCGGAAGAAGAGCAGGCCCTGTGAGTCCGCCGAGCCGTTGGCCCCAGGCCCGTTGGGATCCCCTACCCCCAGCAGCAGCAGGTAGAAGCGGCTGGACTTGAGGGCGTGGTGCTCATGGGGATAGGTGATCACCAGCCTGTCCCGCACACTGCGGACCACCAGCACTGCCGAGGGTTCCGTCACTGTCACATAGGTAATCAGGCCCCGTGGCCACACCTCCCGGACTCGTGGCTCCACTGGAGAACCTGATCCACTTCCGGTCCCCAGTCCTCCTAGGTCCGAAGCCACCCGAGGTACACCATCGGCAGGAGGCGGAGGAGGTGGGGGAGGCGGGGGTGGCTGGATGTGCACAGTGTGGACACCTGTGTCAGGGGCCACTCGGACCACAAAAGTGTCATAGGAAGTGGAGACATAGAGGTCCACAGCACCGAAGGTCACGTCTAGTGTCAGGCGGATGTCCACATTGGTGAACTTGGGTTGGACGCCAAACAGCACAGTTCGGCCAGGACCCAAGGCCCGGCGCTTCGGCTCGTGGAAGCAGTTGGTCTGGGAAGTGGGGTCCAGGCAGCACTCCTGCTCCACAGAGATGAGTCGGTAACACTGCTGGCCACCCAGCGGGCTCCCGTGGAATGACTCCCGGCACTTAGCACACTGACAGGGCAGGAGTAGAGTTGGCCATCAGGGCAGAGCTCGGTGCTGAGGCCCTCAATGCCAAACAGGCACAGCACTGTGCCCCCAGCACACCCTACCTGCAGCCCAGCATGGGCTCCCAGTCGTGAGACTTCTATGGGAGTCTGGCTGTACATCCTTACTAGCTACCTGTGGCCCTCAGTCAGTGACCCGACCTCACTGAGCCTCTGTACTGACAGGAACCAAGGCTTGCTCAGGGAACTGAAATCATATTCACAGCCTGCGGCTCAGGGTTTGGTCAGCATTTCCTGCCCACCTGGCTTCTTCTTGGGGACTTTATACTAGCTGATCCTCTCTGCCTAGATGGCTCCTTAGGTCACTTCCACCCAAAGTGTCACCCTTTTACAGAGGCCTTCCTTAGTCATGGTCACCATACCTACCACTCAGTCACAGTAGTTATTACGTGGCTAGTTATTACTGCTGTAATTATTAGAACCAAATAAACGCTACTCAGAAAAGCCAACAGAGTAACTGGAGGAGTCTGCGCTGACCTCCAGCCCACTCCAACAAAGGCCAATGGATGTATCTGACAGTATTGAGGGTGTTTTGTTTTGTTTCGTTTTTTCTGCTGGGCACAGTGACACCTACTGGTAATCTTAATATAGGGGGATTTACTGCTCTACCACTGAGCCACACCCCCAGCCCCTCCCTTGGGGATTCTAGGCCGGGGCTCTGCTACTGAGCCACGCCCCCAGCCCCTCACTGGGGGATTCTAGGCAGGGGCTCTGCCACTGAGCCACACTCCCAGCCCCTCATTGGGGGATTTGGGGCAGGTACTCTAGCATAGAGACATGCTTTTAGACCCTCAATGGGCTTTGTATATATGTATGCATGCGTGTATGTGTGCCTGTTATGTGTGAGTACATTTTGTGTGTGTGCACATGTATATGTAAGTGAATTTGAAGATCCAAACTTGGATCTTCTTGCGTCTATATATCTCTGGCTGGCCCTGCACTCAAAGAGATCTACCTGCTTCTGCCTCCCAAATGCTGGGACTAAAGGCGTGAGCCACCATGCCCAGAATAAACTTAGTGCTTGTGTAGTAGACACTTCACCATCTGAGCTATCTCTCCAGTATCCTCAGCAAGCCTTTCAATCATACACCAATAAAGCAAAATTTCTGGCCTAGGATGAGAAGGATGGAGGCCGGTAAGGCTTGTCTGGGTGGAGCTACACCTCTATTGGCAAATCCTGGGAAAGAGAAGTCGGCAATGAGACAGGAAGCTTTCCCCCTGTGCCTGGAGAAAGCGGGTGGGAGGGAGGAGTGGGCAGAGCAGTCAGCCAGACTCTGTGCTTCAGAAAGGAGAAGTGGGCGTAAGGGGGATTAGGTTTGTGTTAGGTTTCATTAGATTTTAAGTCTTGCACCACGCAGGCCTAATACTGACAGAATCCTGCCTCAGCCTCCGAAGAACGGGGATCACAGCCTGGCTCACAAGGGGGATTTAGATCTAAGTTTAGAATTAATGAGAATCCCTCATCACCAGATTTCACCTGGTGGGGAAAGGCTTGTAGGACAAAAACCACCCAGCAGCAAAGCTGGCACAGGGAGGGCAATCGAGTCAGTGGCATTTCTGACGTCACTGTGCCTTCTTGGGCGCAGCCATTCCTACATGCAGGCCCAGAGCACACAGGCTCTTGTCGGCCGCCCTGTGGCTGTCGTACTGAGACAGATCTCATTTAGCACAGGTAGCTTCTGATCCTCCCGCCTCGCCTCCCAAATGCTGGGGTCACATACACTCAGCTTCTGCAGTGTAGGAGAGAAGGCCAGGGCTGCGCACGCGTGCCTCAGACTACTGTGTGTAAAACTGCATCCCTCTATTGCCCAGGCTGGCCTTGAACTCAGGGCCTCCTCAGCCCCTAGAACAGCGGGCATGGGCCACCGCACCTGAGTCAAAGCATTTGCCTTTTCCCTAGGCTACTCTGAGGTTGGTTTCTAGCACTTGCACCTACAGTCTGTGACTGTCACAGTCAGAGCTCCCTGAGGTCCTACGTCTGGACTCTGGGCCACTGCCCAGGGCTTAGCAAGCATACAAGATGATCTCCATCCCAAACCAGGTTCACAGCCCGATCTCGGTCCTGAGTCCCCTGGCCCAGTCTGCCCTGTGCTCCTGTGGCACCTGGCCCATGTCTGGCTTTGAGACACACCTGGTACTTGTAGCAGTCTCGGCGGTCACTGGGAGAGCTGCCCTGGCAGACGCCTGTCTCTGTGTTGTTCTGACATGGGCATCCTGTTCCGTCCTGCTCGTTACAGGTGTCAGCGTGGCCATTGCACTGGCACCTGAGAACGGAAGAGAGCATGGAGTGAAGGCCCTGACCTCCGGACTCTCAGAGGTCCAGCCCACCGCCCAGCCATGGGGTCCTTAAGTAACAATCTGCTTGGACTGTCACCAGTTTTCTCAAGTTTCAGAAGGGCAGGCACAAAATGGGGGTGATCTTGAGGCCTCCCTCCTCAGCAGCCTTCTGTGGACTCAGGAGCCCAGTCTCCCTCCAGGTCTTTCTGCAGCCCTTGCTGACCTCTGATGTGGGGACCTCTTAACTGGGATCCACTCACGTTCCTCACCCACTGCTTGGCCTCCAGCTTTCTTTTTTTTTTTTGGAGCTGGGGACCGAACCCAGGGCCTTGCGCTTCCTAGGCAAGCGCTCTACCACTGAGCTAAATCCCCAACCCCGGCCTCCAGCTTTCTTAAGCTTCATTTGCTTCTGGCTGACCATAGAGGGATAGGCAAGGGGGTCTAGTTCCCGGGGTTACTGCTGGTGAGAAGGGCAAGGCTCGGGCTTCTTCCTCTTACTTGGTGCATTTCCCGTCCAGGAGGAAGTAGCCGTGCAGGCAGCTCTCACATCTGTCTCCGTAGCTGTTGTTCTGGCAGTTCACACACACAGCTTCATCTTCACTAGGCCCTTCTGCCACCCAGGCTTCAATCTGGTCAACAAGGCAGAGAGAGACATGGGCCAGCCTCCTCCCTCAGACACGGGGGTCCAGGCCCAATCTCCTCCCTCAGACACAGGGGTCCAGGTACAGCCTCCTCCCTCAGACACAGGGGTCCAGGTACAGCCTCCTCTCTCAGACACAGGGGTCCAGGCCCAATCTCCTCCCTCAGACACAAGGGTCCAGGTACAGCCTCCTCCCTCAGACAAAGGATCCAGGGCCCAGCCTCTTCTATCAGGCCCAGCCTTCTCAGACACAGGGGTCAAAGGCCTCACTCTCCTCCCTCAGACACAGGGGTCCAGGCCCCACCTCCTTCCTCAGATACAGGAGTCTAGGCCCTGTCTTCTCCCTCAGAAACAGAGGTCCAGGTCCTGCCTCCTCCTCAGACTCCTGAGTGCGGACTTCACTCCTCACCTCCTCTGGATCCAGTGAGTACTTCTCTGGCTCCCTTCTGGCCATTTCTAGCTCTTTCCTGGAGACACACACATGGCTGTTCCCTCGACAGAAGGCATGGCATGGCCGGCAGGTCCCGCCACCCAAAGCCGAACCCACAAACAGTGGGAGACACTGCTCACAGTGGCTACCCTGGTAACAAAGAACAGTACCATTGAAAGGGCTAGGGGACGTGGGGCAGGGGACACAAGGGCCAGGCACCTGGGCCAGCTCTCCAAGCTGGGCTGCAATTTAGCCTCTATCTTCACGTACCCCTAGCCCTTAAGTCGGGAGTAACAAAGCCTTCCATACACCCAGCTTCCCCAGCCACTCTGTCCACTACCACACAGCCCCCAAAGTCTTCTCACATCTCCTCATAATAGGGTTCTCCCATCCCTTCCCTGCCCATGGCTTCTCAGGACTGGGATGCCCAACCTCAAGATGCCTCAGCAGGAGGGCTGGCAACCTGGAAGCCACCATGCGGGGCTGGGGTGACTCGGTGACACAGCACTTGCCTGGCATGTCAAACACCCTGGGCTCCTTCCCAGCACCACCAAAATATACTTCAGAAACCAATAAAGAGCAGACGGAGGGGCTCGGGCTTGAGGCAGGACCCATACCTTGGTGTGGTTCCGGCACAGCAGGCAATGATCCCGTGCTCCAACGCCAGCACACTCACTGTGGCGGTTGCAACGACACTCTGTGGAGCAATTGCGGCCAACAAAGCCAAAGTGACACCGGCAGTGATCAGGCTCCACACAGGAGCCGTTCACACAGCCCTGGGCACACACAGGGCGGCAGACGCCAGTCACACTGCAGGGACAAGCAGCGATGAGGGCAGGGACCCAGCCTTCACCCATGGCCCCACCCTCTTTCAGTAGGCTGCTCACCCAGAGTCTGCCTGTCCCTGCTCTTCTAGAGACTCATTCTTTCCTGGTTTCTCTAGCAATTTTGTCCCCTGCACACTGGGTCGGTCAACTGTCCTCCTGTCTCACAGGCCGGCTCCATCACCCCTAAGCCTGGGCTGTTTCCTTCCACATGACTCATGTCACCGTCCTCACTGTCCCCATAACCTCTGCCCTGTCTGCTCAGCCCTCCCCTGTCACCCCGACTAAGCCTCACTTGTCCATGGTGTAGCCTGTCTTGCAGCTGCACTCGTAGCCGTGGGGCTGGTCGTGGCAGTTCTGAGTCTCATTGCAGTCATGGTGCCCGTTTGCGCACTCGTCCTCAGGGGGGCAGGACAGGAAGGCCCAGGATGCCCCAGGACGTCCACACGTGAGCCCTGACCCCAGAGGACACAGGGCTTTACCTGGGAGGTCTCTTCACCACTGACCCAGACACCTGGGCCCTTCCCACCTCCTCTGAATCCCTCCTCAGAACCACCCCCCACTTTGTTCTCTGTGCCCCTGGTCAACCACCTGCCCAGCCCCCGGAACCTCTCTCACCATCTCGGGGGCCACTGAGACCACCTTCCATGCAGTGGCCACCTCCATCCTGCCCCCCCCAGGCACACCAGCCACAGTGGGGTCTTCGCAGACACAGGGCGCACTGCGTAGCCTGAGCACAGCCCAGGGAGCAGCTCTCTGGCCCCCGAAGCAGCCGTCCACAGCCTCCAGCCATACAGCGTAAGGGCAGGTAGGAGGGGCTCAGACACTGGGGGTCAGGGGAGGGGAAGGGAGGAGAGAGACAGGGAAAGAAAGTTAAATGCGCTTCTCAGACTGCACCCTTTCCTCCCAGGCCCCACCCTCCCTGGTGCTAGCTATCTCAGGGTACAAGCAGGGATATCACAAGCCTTTGCAACCAGACATCAAGACTAGAATTGGATGAGCCCAGCACACCAGCCCATGCTTGCAATCACAGAAGACAGGGGTGGAGGCAAAGGATCAAGAGTTCAAGGTTACCCTCAGCTACATAGTGAGCTCAAGGGTAGCTTGGGCCACATGAGCCCTGATGTTTAAGAACAAGGGACTGGGGTCAGGGTTTCGTGGAGCCCTGGGCTGAGGGGACACTGGCATGAGATGGTGAGCAGAGGAAGGTACAGGGAGTGCAGGAAGAGAACAGGCAGGCAGCAGCGTCAGTCACCAGTCACACCTCAAGGAAGGGAGCCACAGCATGGCAGCCAGGGCTGTGTTCAGCCCTAGGAACTTCCTGCCTGTGACTCAAAAGGAACTGGGCAATCCCAGTACTTCGAAGGCAGACACAGGAGAAACAAGAGATTCCAGACCAGGGCAGCAGGTAAGACAGCTCGGGGGTCAATGTTGCTAAGCTTGATGACACGAGTTTGATCCCTGGGACCCATAAAGGGAGAAACTAAACTCATTCCTACAGGTTGTCCTCTGACCTCTAAAACACACGCATCCCTCCCAAAAATTAATAATAATAATAATAATAATAAGTATAATAATAAATAAGTATAATAATAAGTATATAAAATGGAGGTGGAGGAAGAAGAGGAGGGGAGGAGGGGAAGGGGAAGGAGGAGGGGGAAGAGGGGAAGGATGGAGGAGGAGGAGGAGGAAGAAGAGGAAGAAGAGGAAGAAGAGGAAGAAGAAGAAGAAGAAGAAGAAGAAGAAGAAGAAGAAGAAGAAGAAGAAGAAGAAGTAGTAGAAGAAGAAGAAGAAGAAGTAGTAGTAGTAGTAGTAGTAGTAGTAGGAGGAGGAGGAGGAGGAGGAGGAGGCTATATGAGTTCCAGATTAGCCTGAGCTACAGAGGAAAACCACATTTTAAAAAGTGTTGGGCAATGGCAGAGGTGGCGCACGCCTTTAATCCCAGCACTGATGATGCAGGCAGACCTCTGAATCTGAGGCCAGTGTGGCCTACAATAAGTTCCAGGAAAGCGAGGGCTGTTACATAGAGAAAATGTCTTTAACTCCCATGTCCTGTAAGTCCTATCACATCGATGCAAAGTCTCCTTTCCCTACCCAGTTTCTGTACCTGAAAGAAGGCAGTGACAAGACAGGGTGTCACAAGCCATAGCTTCCTCTTCTTTTTAAAAATATATTTATTTTATGTGCTTTGGTATTTTACCTACATATATGTCTGTATGAAGGTGTTGAACCCTCGAGTTACAGACAGCTGTGAGTCATCCCTCCAGCCCACAAGTCACAACTTCTCACAACAAACTTAGGCCTGGCTTTGGGGGAAACAGGCTACTCCCAACTCAGCCAGCTGATGGAGGTGTCCTGGGTGAGAAGCCAGCCTACAATTCACAAGCTATCACTTGCTGGCTGGGACTCGGACTGCTTACAGAATGAGGTCTGGGCCCTTGGGAACATACCATGGGGTATAAGAGCGTTTTATTTAGTGTTTGGCCTTATGTGAAATGTAAGAGGGTGCAAGTGATCTGGGCTGGCTGCCCAAGGGCAATTAGGGAGAAATAAAGCAATCTGCAGTCCTGAAATAGAAACCCTCATGGCTGTGGCCAGAGTTCTGAGTCTGCCGAGACCTGGGCTGTCTGTGAGCAGAGCCGGGAGCAGAGCCCTGCCAAGGCAGGCATCCAGTACTTTTGTGCTCTGGCCTTGCGAATAAGTTCTCATAAATTCTGCTCTCTCCCTGCCTGCCCCAACACCCCAGCAGGGACTCTATGTATCCAGGATGTCCTGGAACTTGCAGCCCTCCTCCCTCAGCCACCCGAACCCTGGAGTACAAGGCATGAGATAGCCTGCGGTATCATTTTCCTGTGTTGGAATGACTGCAGGGCTAGAGAGCCAGCTTAGAGGTGAGGTGCGCACTGCTCCAGCACCCACGCTAGATCCAAACCCACTGAGTTTCTGTACGCACACAGGGGGTGTCAGTGAGCGACCTCAGGCACTGTCCACCTTGTCTTTGAGTCGATCTCTCATTGGCCTGAAGTCACCAGACTGGCCACCGAGTTCCAGGGCCTGGCCTATGTCTACCTCCTTAGCACTGGGGTTACACACCAGGACCTATATACCTGGACTTTTTTATCATGGGTTACGGGGATGAAATTCAGGTCTTCCTGCTTGAAGGACAGCTGTTTTACTGAGTGAGCCATCTTCTCAGGCCCAGAGCCTGAGAGTTTGATTACAAAGTACATAAGCCAAATCGCTGCTCCCAGGTGAAGCTTCTAGCTGTAGAAGCTGGCAACCTTCTATGCTGGGGTGTGCAGGAAGCACTGCTGGCTCCCCTCAATGTCACCTTTAGAATGGAAGTCCCAGTGGCATGTGCCCCCCACCGCACACTGCGATCCACTGGGTGAAGGGTGAAGGGTGAAGGGTGAAGGGATGGCTGACCCAGTCAGTCCCCAGTGGTTTGGTGAGCTGGGACACTTGTCACTTGTCACTGGGCTGTGGCTATTAGCTTACGCGCAAGGAATAGATAACAGTGGGAATCAGACATTCCTTGCTAAATACGGCAATGGAGGGTGGATCTGACTTGCCTTCCACTGGGGTACAGCACAACTAAATTATGCTAGGTGGACACATTTGGACCTTCCAGAAGTGGACAACGTGGTAGGCGGCCACCTGTGCCTGTCAAATACATCCAGCACCAGTCACATTCAACCCACGGGCAAGCAAGGTCCTGCCCACCCTGTTGAACTGGGCCTTCTCAGCCCTCCCTAGTGGCGGCTCACTGGGCCCTGAATAAGGCCCAGACATCCAGGAAAGGACATAGGGTTGATCATAATGGCAGGAGGCATGGAATATGGGGAAGGAAAAGAGGACAAGGAGGAGGAGAGAAGATGTCAGGGCTGGGCAGAGGATGCCAGGGCTGCGCAGAGGACATGGGCATTACCTGCTGGAGGCTGCTGCTCCACACACAGTGCTGCCAGCCCCCATCTGCGCCCTTGGAGGCCAGGCAGGATGTGCAATTGGGGAGGAGGTGACAGGGGGTGGGACAGGGCAGTGGGGGCGAGGACTCCACCGGCATAGGAGACACATTCAGCAGAGAATGGCTGAAGCAAGTCCAGTCGTAGGTGGGCTGCACTGACAGGATCCGCCGAGTCTCCCCTGGTGGTGGGGATACGGGGTCAGTAACCAGTCTGCTTCCCAGCCGCTCCTCCTTCAGAGGAGTCGAGATGCCAGCCCTTCTTCCCAGACCCGAGGGTTTAAGCCCTAGCACCGCTGGCTCAGACTCTGTGTATAATCCTTGTCCTTCCTCCAATATGCAGGCACCCAGGCCTCTAACCCCTGGAAAGCAAACCTCAAGGCTCACCGGTCCTCTTGAACTGCCGAGTCCACATGCACTTTCCCTCCCGTGTGCACTGCTCACAGTCGGCAGCCCCGCATGCGGCCTCTGAGCAGTTACCAGCCCAGAAGACCTCTCGTTGGTTGATTCGACAGTCATTCTCGGAGGTGCAGGACCCATTGCGCCCGATGCAGGCGCCCTCTGGGCAGTTGGTGCACCACTTACAGCGGGGAACGGATGCCTGGTGGGGGAAGATGGACCCCTGTGGGGCTGGGCACCCCTTCTTCCTACCCAGTCAACTGCGAGTGCCTTGGTTCCTGAGATGCAGGGGTGGTGGGGCAATGGAGCACAGTGGAGACCAGCATCCCTGTCCCTGTCCCTGATCCACCACTCACCTCTCCATCTCCAGGCTGCAGGGTCCGAGGATGGCGGGCCAGGCACTCACTGCAGGTCCGCAGTCTCCGACATTCCTCAGGCGAACGAGGCATTGGGGAGCAAGGGGGCACCCCACAACCCAGCCTGGAGGATACAAGGTTAGCTCACTCACTTGCATCTAGGACTTACGCTTGGTCTCTTGTATACCATGTCCCAAGCTGTACCTAAGGATCCTGGTTAGCCCACCCCTTTGTGATGTGAGGTATCACCAACTGTCTCCTCCTCCTTCCTACCCTTACCCAAAACAGCATTCTTCCCCTCACCCAGCCAGAGGTCAAGCCTCTCTGTGCCCCCTCCCTGCTGTTCTGCCCCCACAAGCACTCCAGGAATCAATCTGCTCAGGTCTCCAACTTCTATCCTCCCCCACCCCACCCCCACCCCCAGCATAGGGCTGAAATCCCCTGGAAAGGAATAGGTTCCCACAAGTGTGTATGAGGAGGGGGTCAGTATCCCATAATCAAATCCGTTAACAGTACTGCAGGATGCAGGACGACATGCCCCGCTGCCTATCACAGGACAAACAGAAACCCTAAGTAGGCTTCCGTCATGGCACCAGGGCAGATGAATGAGTTAACCCAGGGACTGCTTGGTTTCCAGAGGCCTGGTCTGCGTTCCTGCAGCTGAGGAGACTGCAGACTCATCAAAGCCTGGTCCCACCCAGGTACTGGAAGCCTTTTCTGAGCTGCCCTTCTGGTATCAGAAGGCATTACAAATGCCCTCGGCGCAGCGCCCTCTCAATCTTTGCTGGTCTAAACCAGTTCCTCCAAAGGGGGAGGTGTTGAGGTACAGGTTGGGTTCATACTGGAGTATTCCCAACCACCTCCACTTCTGATGATCACTCTCTCCCCCATGTGTGAAGCAGAACCTGACAGTCAAACTTCAAGACCCTTCCTCAAGTCCTGCTCACTTCCTAAAACCCTCGGAGGACACCGGAGTGTACTGTGCCGTGAACTGCCAGTCACTATGGTTACCTGTGGGCCTGGTCCCCAGACAGGCAAGCACCATGGCACCAGGTGCAGGCCCCAGACTGGTTGCAAGCTTCAGGTGAAGGCAGCAGACGGCAGGGGTCAGGGGGCAGGGTTAATGCCAGCAGGCGGCCCAAGGCTACTCCCCCAAATCCTCCAGAGATGTACAGGCGGCTACCCACTGCTGCCACTGCGTGAGCCACAGACTCCTCCATCGGGGACCCCACAAAGGCTGGACCTGAAGAAAGGGAGGGTGTTCTGAGAGAGGTAGAAAGCAGGAAGCACAAAGAAGAGACCCATCGAAAGATTGGTCAGTAGGGACATCCAGAGAGCACAGAGTAGAAGGGAGCAGATAAAGACAGAAAGAGACAGACGGACAGACAGACAGGAGAATCAGGCAGCAAAGACAGGGACAGAAATACAGGCAAACAGAAAAAAGAACAGGAAGAGAGGTGGGGGCTACAAAGATGGCTCAGTGGTTAAAAGCACTGACGATTCTTCCAGAGGTCCTCAGTTCAAATCCCAGCAACCACGTGGTGGCTCACAGCCATCTGTAATGAGGTCTGATGCCCTCTTCTGGGGTGTCTGAGGACAGCTACAGTGTACTTATTTATAATAAATAAACACCACAACTGTGCAACTCCAAGTCTAGGGGCTGTGTGCCTCCTTCTGACCTCTGTGGGCACATGTACACAAACATGTACAAAACACAAACATGCATAAAATAAAATAAACATATCTAAACAGGTTAGGAGGAGGAGGAGGAGGAAGAGGAGAGATGGGCTGGGTGTGTGGCTGAGTGACCGAGTGCTGGCCTAACACGCCCAGGCTGCACCTTGGGTGCATCCATGAAGTGTGTGTGAGTGGATCGAGCTGCCGCTGCTGACCTGTGAACTGAACTGCTGATGTCCTGACAACACAGACAGGAGTCGCTCTTCCTCCCACTTCCTCCCACTTCCTCCCACTTCCTCCCACTCCCTTCTTTTCTTTTCCACTACCTCTGGTGGGTGGGTGGGCTACAAGGGAGGTTAGCATTTTAGAAGCATCATTAAAAATAGGTTTTGAAAAAATTAAAGTTACATGTGTGTGCGCGTGCATGTGCTGCTGAAGCCGGGGTGTTCTACATGCCAAACAAGTGCGCTGCCGCTTGGCCACACACATTTGGCTTTTAATGTTTAAAATATTAGTTTCATATTACATAAATTAATGTTTATTTTTAATCCAAGACAGAATGAATATTAAAGAGGTTAAGGCAGAGTAAAGAGGGTTAGGGATGCACCCCGTCAGGTGTTATGCATCCTTTAACGCTCTCTTCCTACCCCTTTAAGGCAAGGTCTCTCCCTGGACTTGGAACCTGAGGCTTCTTAGCCAACACCAACAAGCACCAGCAGCTCTGTCTCTGCCTGCCTCACAGCTGGGGTTCCACGCACAGGTGGGACACTCGACTTGTGTGTGGGTGCTGTGATTTAAGCCCTAGTCTTCACGAGTACACAGGAAGCATTCTTAGCTGCTGAGCCATCCCTCCCTCTCCAGCCTGGCAGAAAACCTGGGCACTTCCCACGTTCAAAAGTGGCTTTTGCTACAGATGTTTTGTTTTTCTTCATATTTTATAAATTATGTACAATGATCCCTATTACTTTTTTTTTTTCTTTTTTTCGGAGCTGGGGACCGAACCCAGGGCCTTGCGCTTGCTAGGCAAGTGCTCTACCGCTGAGCTAAATCCCCAACCCCCCTATTACTTTTATAACTAGAATAAAAACATGTTTCTGTGGTGGCCCACACCTTTAATCCCAGCACTCAGGTTCAGAGGCAGGTGGATCTCTAGGAGTTCAAGGTTACCCTGGTCTAGAGAGTGACTTCCAAGCAAGCCAAGCTGACATAATGATACTATGTCTCAAAATAACAAAACAATACATAAACAAAAACAAACATTCTAGGTAAAAAGGAAGGGGCTATGAGGCAGCTCAGAGAGTGGTCATTTGCCCCTGAGTCTGATGAGCTGAGTCAAACCCTAGGACCCACACATGGAAGGACAGACCGGACTCCTTCAGGTTGACCTTCAAGAGAAATCACGTCTTGAACAACCAAATTAAAAAGAAATCCGTGGTCCCTAGCTGTTTGGAGAGGAAAGGGATTTTGCTGATGGGGCCTAAGAGACCCGAGTGACTTTTAGAGACAGGGCTGGGGACAGGGACTCACGGGTGAGGTCAGGCAGGAGCCAGGTGTTGCAGTTGACCTGGTAGAGCAGGACATCACTGCTGAATTCATCAGGGTCCGAGCGCCCCCCGAGGACCACCATGGTGTCCCCCAGCAGGGCTGAGGCATGGAAGAGCCTGGGCCGGGGCTGTGGAGACACATGTAGGGAGGCCTGGGCGTCAGACCCACCCTCAGCTCCACACACCTTCCCAACCCACCTGCCACGCATGACCTTCCTTTTTTTTTTTTTTTTTTTTTTTTTTTTTTTTTTCAGAGCTGGGGACCGAACCCAGGGCCTTGTGCTTGCTAGGCAAATGCTCTACCACTGAGCTAAATCCCCAACCCCCACGCATGACCTTCCTTCCCAGCTGCAACCAGCTCATCCCATCCCCACCCGATTGGGAAGGGAAACTCTGGGTCTTACAAAGCAGCCCACAGAACTATCCACTCCCTGTAAACGTGGTCTCTTCTGCACCCTCCCTCAGAGGGGCTCGGGGATGTGTGTGCATCACATGTGACTGTCCCTACCAGCACAGGCAGGTCCCTGCTCTCCCACACCCGTGTCCTTGGCCTTAAGGTTATGGACAGGAAAGCACAGGGGCTCAGGAAGGGGAGGGATCTGTCAGAGTGGTGTGGGGGAGAAACCAAGCCTCCAATTTCCCTGTCAAGAATTCTTCTCTCCAAACCAGGGATGGAAGAAGAAACAATTGGCATTTTCACGGTTCATTTAAAGGGACTGAGAGGAGGGGACAGGAATCTGGGTGGGTGGGGCCAGTCCCTGGGGAAGCCCCCTTCTGTGGCTACAGCCGCTGCCCTAACCTTGGCCCCCTGAGAAGGTGCCAGCAAGCTCCAGGTGCGGTCAGGACAGTGCAGGGAGTAGAGCTCCGGAGAAGGCGCCGCCAGTTCCACATGGAAGCGGAAACCCCCAAACACATAGAGGGAGTCGGTGGTCTCATGGTAGACCGCAGAATGGCCATAGAGACCTAGAGGGGCAGAAGGACCACAGAGATGCAGGAAAGGGCTGACAGCCAGCAGTGACCCCTGACTTCCAGGGCTCCTCTTCTCTTTTTTTTTTTTTTTTTTTTTTTTTTTTTTTCGGAGCTGGGAACCGAACCCAGGGCCTTGTGCTTGCTAGGCAAGCGCTCTACCACTGAGCTAATCCCCAACCCCTAGGGCTCCTCTTCTTAATGACCACATCCCTTGCCCAAAGGCTCTGAGACCAGAGGTGTGGGGAGCCCTTCACTCCTCCCCTCTCCTTAGGGTCTAGAAGACAACTGCAGAGAGGATAGCCAATGGCTGGGAAGGTGTGGCAGAGTAGCCGGGAGAGGCAGGGTGGAGGAATGTCTAACAGGAGGTGCCCAAGGCACATGGGGGAGACACAGGACACAGGAGGAGAGGACGGAAGAGAATGAAGCGCCCCTGAAAGGCGGGGATCTTAGTAGTCGGGGAAGGAAATGGCAGCTGCACCGAGAGGGAGCGGTGAAGGTCCTCTGGAAAGCTGGCTGCAGTCAGGTGACAGCAGGAGAGTCTGTGTTAAATAGACCGGGCAGTGGCCGACTGTGGCAGTGGGCAGGAAGCTTAGGGAAAGCCCAGACTTAAGGAAAGCTTCCACTGCAGCTTCCTCACCTGTTGGGGGCGTCCCACTCTGGGCTCCAGACACCCATGTGCCGGTTGCCAGCTGGTACTCCAACAACTGCTGGTTGAAGCCATTTTCAGGGGAGTAGCCACCCACCAAGAGCAGAGACAGGCCTCGACGGGCAGTAAGGGTGTGACCAGCGACTGCCGGCAGCTCTATGCTCTGAGGGGCCTGTAAGACAGAGAGCTAATGTCACCCAAGGGAGCAGAGGAAGGCTCACTCTACAAACAGAAGTAAAACCAGCCCCAGCTACGGATTCGAGAGTTCCACAGACTGCTTAGACCCCGCCTGCCAGCCAAGGCCACTACACACCCACTTATTCAGGGATGCCAGAGTCCTTATCCCTGTGCTCACTCTATTGCTGGGTGGAACTGCATCCCATCAGGCCAATGAGAGTGTTACAGACCCCTGTCCAGGGATCAGATTAGAGCTACAAATGTATAACCTAGGCCGACCAGTCAAATTCAATTTTATAATTCCCTATCCTACTATGGTGCTGAGTATTGACCCCAGGACCTGGTAAGCTAAGTAAGGGAACTACCACTGAGCCACGCCCCCAGCCCCTCACTAGGGATTCTAGGCAGGGGCTCTACCACTGAGCCACGCCCCCAGCCCCTCACTGGGGATTCTAGGCATTCCTATAGCTAAAATACACCGCCAGGTCATATTCCTGTGCTTCTGTTGGTATCCTGAAGTTAGATTCCTCTAGTGATGAAACTCGATATTTTTTTTTCTTTTCTTTTTTTTTCGGAGCTGGGGACCGAACCCAGGGCCTTGCGCTTGTTGGGCAAGCGCTCTACCACTGAGCTAAATCCCCAGCCCTGTCTCGTGAGGAAACTCAAAGGAACTGCAATGGACATCGTTAGATGTGTTGTGAGGAACAGGGCTAGGATGGAGACAGATGCTCACCTTCTCCTGTCTCCACTGCAGGGTAGTGAGGTTAAGGACCCAGAAGTCACGGGTGATGCCCCCAGCTGTGAGGCCCCCCAGCAGGTACATGGCACCACGGCCAGCAGGTACATAGGCAGCTGCGTGAAAGGAGCGGGGTGATGGGCCTGGGCCCCCATCCTCAGCTCCTGCCAGCATCTGTGTCCACCTGCGCTCACTGACTGAGTACCTGGAGCCGAAACACAGAGTCAGCCTCATTAAGCAGTCCCCCCGCATCTTTAGAGGTGTCCTAGAGCCCCGTGGTTATTTTCCTAAACAGTCCTGAGTGGTTTTCTGCAGTAACTCGGGTAAGAGGAATCTCAGCAGTCCCTAAAATGAGATCTCTTACATAAGAATCTCATCTCACTAGAGTAATCTGCACAGAGAATCTCTTATAAGCATCATCTGTCAATAAAAAAGCCAATGGCCAATGAGCTGAAGCAGGAAAAAGGAGGTGGGTCACTGCCAGGAAGAGAGGACTCTGAGAAATAGTGAGAGAATAAGAGGAGACGCAGGGAAGAGACTCTGGAGAGACACTGAGGAAGAAGCAGGTCAGGACTGACGGAGGAGTGACTAACCATGTGGAAGACACAGGATAGCCTGAATGGGTTAAATTAGTTACAAGCTCATCAGGGAATGAGCAAAGGCTTATGACCAAGGCATTCATTAATAAATAATTAGCCTCAGAGTCATCATTCTGGGAACAGGGGCGAATGAAAGAGGAAAAACAATTTTTTTTATAGTAGTCCTTACCTATACAAGTTTCCCAGCAGGCCCTGCGGCAGACCCAGTCCCCCAAACATCCACAAAGTAGCATCAGGTCCCTCTACCATAGTATGTCCCAGGCGGTGGAGGAAGCGACTAGCAGTGTCCTGCAGTGGAAATGAGGGAGTCAGAGGTCAGGCCAAGGCCATGACAAAGTGCCAGGCCTAGGTGGAGAGTTTTATGGTAGTCCCAAGAATGGAGGTGGAGGATGCCCACGGGACAAAGCTGTTGCCATAACTCACAGCTGAGAGGCGGCTGTCCATGAGTGTTTCCCAGACCAACTGCCCACCATCCAGCTTCGTGGCACAGTCTGGGCCACCAAAGCCCTCGGCACAGATGCACACACCTAGGCTCTGAGGACATCAGAAAGCAGCTCAGAGGAGCCCTGAACACCATTCCTACCCTCCCTGGCAGCTCCTGTCCCACCTGTACCTGGTTACAAATCCCTGCCCCCGTGTGGGCGTTGCAGTTCTCAGGACACAGAGCCATGCGGCAGTGAGGGCCAGCCCAGCCCTGAGGACATCGGCAGAGCCCAGCCCCTGCAGCCCCATCCTGGGGCACACACTCCTGAGGAACAGGGCAACTGCCAGGGCCTCCTGATCCACATCGGGCAGAGCCCACGGAAGCATTGAATCCCCAGGAGGAGGAGCCGTTGGCCTCCCAGTGCAACACAAGTAACCCTGTGGAGAGAGGTAGAGGTGGGCAGAGCCCTACTCTGGGTGCTGCTCCTATGCTTGTGCAGAAAAACCACAGAGACCAGACATTCGCGATGTACCCTCCCCTTACCCAACACCTCAGGTTCCACACATCTCAGTTTTGAGTGGGGAGGCTGTTTTGTTTTTTTAGACAAAATAGCTCGGGCTAGCCTCGAGCTCCCTATATCACTGAGGATGGCCTTGAACCCCTGTCCTCCCTCTCCTTCCCAAGTGCTAGGATTACATGAATGTGCCACCACGCCTGGCTCCTCTTTTATTATTATTCTTTGTTTGTTTGTTTGTTTTAAAGACTTATTTATTTTTATGTGCATCAGGTAGCAGATCGTCTACAGAACTGGAGTTGTAGACAGTTGTGAGCTGCCATGTAGGTGCTGGGAATTGAACTGGTGTGCTCTCGAAGCCACTGAGCCATTTCTCCAGCCCCACACCTGGCTCTTGATTCCAGCCATTTTCTACCTAATCTTAGTTAGGCTCGGGCTCTAGATCTATGGTAGAACATGTGCCTACCACAGGCAAGGCCATGGGTTCAGTCCCTGCATTGTAAAGGACATCGAATACTCAAGCCTAGGTTCCTCTGTCTGCCCACTGCTCGCTCGCTCGCTCGCCGTCTTCCAGGTTGCCAAGCAAAGCAGAGCCTCCTCTTGGACACTAGCACCGCCTCCCACTGTCTCCTGGCTGCCCTACGTTCTGCCCTCCAGTGGCCCTCGTGATCTTGTGAGGGCCACTCTGACCCTGCTATGGTCAACTGCAGAGCTTTCCCAGCTGCCTGCGCTCCCGTGTGACAGCAGTACTCCTGAGAGAGTGCTGCGGTGCCGGGGCACACTGGCGACGCTAGCTCTCAGGGGAGAAGACGACAGGTGCTAGGACATAGTTCAATTGGTAAAGCGCTGGCCCAGCAGGGACAAAGCCATGGGTTCGGTCCCCAGCACTGGGGAGCTGGAAGCACAAGGATCAGGATTTCAAGGTCATCCTCAACCACACTGTTGATGGCTAGCCTGGGCTATGAGAAGCTGGCTCTAAAAGGAAGGGCTGGAGGAGAGGGGTGGGCAGAGCAGAAACTGTGGCTCACCCGTGTAATAATCCTGTCACTAGGGAGACGGAGGGAATAGGACTGCATGAGTCTGGGGGAATCCTGGGCTTCACAACGAGACCTTCTTTCAAATAAAACCCCTCCCTTCCTGGTACCCATAGGGCCCTACAGACTCCTCTGAACTCACGACCTCCCACTTTTGCCATCTGTACACCCAGCCGGCCTGCTCTCAGAGCCTGGTACCTGCTACTCTTCTGCCTGGAGAAGCTGCACTCCCCCGACCTTCCGTTTCTAGCCGATTTCCCCCCCTTAAAGACTTCTCTGGCCATAGCTCCTGAGGCAAGGTCGGGCCCATTCCTTTCCACTGCCTCAGTAAAAGTGGCGGTTTGTCCCTCTCCCCAGCCCAGAGGGCAGCAGATGTAGCCCTGGCTCACTGCTGTACCCATGTCTGACTCTCTGAGCCCCTCGGTTTCAGTGGCTGCCTCATGGCCTGGGTTTCACACAAGCGAAACCCTTTGCCTCCAGCCTCAGAACTGCTCTGAGTCGCGTGCAGAGAAGCACTTCCCAAAACTTGCTTAAAGCACCCCATGTAGCCAGTCCGTCCTTGGCATTCATCCCATGTCCCCATCTCCTAAGTGTCCCATTCTCTCAGCCAGGTGGATGCTGAGGGGTGGACAACACTTTGGTGTGAACACTCCTGTGTACATTATGAACAGCCCCATCTCTCTGTCTGCCTGCCAGAGGACAGAAGAACCTCTAATTGTCATTCAAGATGTCTCTACACATTGCCAAGGTCCCCATGGGACAAAACTCCCTGGTTGAGAACCATAAGGATGAGGGAATGGCTCAGGGTCCCCCACACCAGTGCCTCAGAGACGCCCTATCCATTCCTTTCTCCAAAACCAACCTACACATCTCAACTAAAGTCCAGAGATAGAGAGAAGCTATGTCACCCAGGAAAAGCACCGGGTCACCTGAAACCCACACCATCCCCTGAGCTAGAACCTGGGTCCTAAATCCCGTCAATGACAGAGCAGAAGCATGGGATACAAAGCCCAGTTTAACAAAGCTCAGAACTGGGGCTGGAGAGATGGCTCAGTGGTTAAGAGCACCAACTGTTCTTCCAGAGGTCCTGAGTTCAAATCCCAGCAGCCACATGGTAGCTCACAACCATCTGTAATGAGATCTGATGCCTTCTTCTGGTGTGTCTGAAGACAGTCACAGTGTACTCATATATAATAAATAAAATATTTAAAAAAAAAAAAAAAAAAACAAAGCTCAGAACTAGGGCTGGACTGTAGCTTGGGGAGAACGCGTGTCTAGATCCACCACTGAGGGCTAGAGGTGTGGTCAGCAAGAGAGGATCTGCCTAGCACCGAAGGGAACCCGTACTGGATTCCACCCCCAACACTGACGGATGAGAAGAAGACTAACACTGACCAGTCTCACTCCCTCAAGCTCCCATACCAGATAAAGCCTGCACGGTGAGAGGTCTGTCCCGCCGCTGACCACAGAAGGCAGCTATGAGGCTCCGGTCTGACTGGACGACCCCAGTGTCCAGGAAGCGTGGGAATCCATCAAAGGCCAGGACGTAGCTCAGCTGAAAAGGATACAGAGTTAAGAGTTTAGGATCTGCTTGGAATTTGGGAGACGAGGGCTTCAAGGGGAGAGAAAAGAGTGTAGGGGAATGTCCCTCAGATCTCAACTACATGGGATGGTGAGGTAGGTCTGTGAATTCACTGTGAGTCTAGGAGCCTATACCAAAGACAGACAGACACACAGACACACACACATGGCGGGGGTAATCAGGCAACCTGAGTCTAGGGTGGGCTGTCTGAAAACACAGTGTACATCATTAGTTCCCAGCGTGGGAGGCTACCCCTCCCATCTTGCATCCAAAGCAGACATGGCTAATAAACCAGGCCCTCTGGCACCAAAGCTCTTTCTAAATGCACTTAGTACTTTAGTAGTGGAACCCCCTACTAATGAATCAGGGTGTGCACACGAGATCTAAGAAGCGCCCACGCCTGGTCTAGGAGGAGGTGCCTGAGGATAGGAAGAATAACAGAACTGAGAAGCAGGAGGATCTAAGACCCAGAACAAAGGGCTGGATGACCTGACCAATGGCTTCAGACATGTAGGATCAAACAAACCAACCAGTGGCAAGGGGTGGGGATCTATTTAGGGGACCAGGTTGGGAAGGGGACATGGTTCCGGCTTATACACCAAGTCTTAGACCCCTAGTGCTCACTGTGCAAGGGGTGCTGCTGTCTGGAGAGAAGGTGAGGGTGAGTGGGGGACAGAGGGTCCCAGGGGCACAGGGCTGCAGCGCTTCTGTGGCTGAGACAACCCACACACAGTAGGACAGGCCGGGCCCAGCTCTTGCTGTCCCACCACCTGGAGGCAGAAGTCCCCCAAAGCGGCGAGAGCCCAGAGCCACTGAGGACACGTTGGTGAGGAGGGCACGACCCCCACACTCCCGGAAGCAGGAGCCACCAGCTCTGCAGAAGGAAATAAAAGACATTGTCTTACCCCATGGGATCCCTAACCCCTCTCTGCCAAACCCCACAAGTTCTTTGACTTACCGGGGGTCCCCATAGTATCCTGGAGAGCAAATCTGACAGTGGGCACCCTCAGTATGGTCCTGGCAGAAGCAGAGCCCACTGAGGTTGTCACAGTGGCCACGACGTGGGTCTCCATGCCCGTTACACTGGCAGGGTCGGCAGCCACCAGAGCCCGTTGCATTGCCAAAGCTGCCAGGCCGGCACCGTTCACAGTGTTCCCCCCATGTCCAGTCTGTGGAGGTCCCAGCAGGTGTAACACAAGTCAGGAGCAAGGACAGAAAGGAGCCCAGACCACCTGACTCAGTTGATCCCAGACCCCCCTCCCAAGCTGCTTCAAAGAGTCACACAAGTCCTAGGCCAGGAAAGAAAGCGCAAACCCCAACAGGGTGTGAGGTCAAGACAGAGATGACACAGGAGCAGAGACTGGGGCAGGGGCTCACAGCATGGGCTCACAGCACAACCTGAGGGGAGTCTCAGAAAGGAAGACACTAGGGCCCTGAAAAGGGAAGGGCCCCAAGGCTGGCTGTGACGCAGCACGGTGGCTTACCCTGGCACTCATCACAGTAGCCAGGTCCCCGCCGGCGGCAGTGACTGTGAAAGTTGCAGCCACAGTCTCGAGAGCAGCGTGGGGCAGGGGGTCCTGGGGCAGGTGTGGGTGGTGGCAGATCTGAGGTCCAACCCAGGTCACACATGCAAGTGAAGTCCGGGGGACCGCTACACACACCGTGGCCACAGTCTTCCAGGCACCTGAAGGACCATGAGGAGGCGGGGTGGGGTGAGGGGTGAGGCTGGGTGGACCCAGAGTCGTCAAAAAGCACCCCATGTCCACCCACTGCAACACTCTCACAACCGGCTGCCTCTTTCAATGGTCCTGTGCTGTGCAAGTAAACGTGTTTCCAAGGCAACTCTCTCACACGTGGTGATACCTGTCTCCATAGAAACTACATAGCACCACTATGAAAACCTTTCCCCCCTTCCAACTACGTCCTCTTCCATCTTCCATCCATGGCTATGGCCTACCGTCCAGGAGTATCTTGTTTCTATGGTTACTAGAATTACCTTGGGTACCCTGTCCTTCCACTGAGGTCCTTGTCTGCAAGGTGAGAACTCCCTGCTAACTGGGGACATCGGTTCTCGTGAGAGCCCACTACCATGATCACTTCCTCCCTCTACCTTGAACTGCAGTCCTGAGACAATGTTTCCATGGCAACCCACATGTCACTCACGTGCGGTTACAGTGTGTGATGCCATCACCCTGGTAGCCGCGCTGGCAATGACACTCATAGCTGAGAGGCGTGTTGAGGCACGTTGCCCGTGGGTGACACCTCGCCAGACCCAGGCGACATTCATCCACATCTGGACAGCGGGCATAAGCCCAGCGGGCAGGAAGAGCCACAGGCAGCCCCAGGCCCTCTCCCACCCACAGGGAGCAGTTCCCCCCACCCAGGGGTCCGGAGAAGTCCCCCTGTAGGCACCTGTGGAGTGAGAGATCAAAGTGGGTACAATATAGAAACAGGAGACACCCAGGGAAACAGTGACAGGTGAGGACCAGCAGCAGCAAAGAGAGACGGGGAAGGTAGAGGGTTGGCAAGAGATGGCAGTGAGGAAACAGAAGGGCAACCACAGAGCAGAGGACAGGGCAGCAGGGCAGAGAAACAGGGAGAGGCAGAAGGCCCACCCACCAGCCAAGTCCTCACCGTCCCAGAGTGGGGTTGTCTTCATTGCCACACCAACCACACTCGTGGCTCTGTAGACACTCGTGACAAGTCAAAAATCCGTGGCAGCTCCTGCAGCGTGGCTCTGAATGCACACTGCAGAGTGATAGTGGTGGGGTCAGCGCCCAGGGCCCGCCCCAGCCAGGAGCCCCATGTCATCAGCCCAGTGCTGGAGTATATACCTGTCGTCCCAGCCACGGCAGCCCCCGTGTGGGTACCGGGCCAGGTAGGCAGCAAACAGGAAGCAGGTGTGAGTTGACTGGCACCAGGCACACTGGCTAGAGTTGGCCAGGCAGTCCTCACAGGTCAGGCGTCTGGGGGTAAGAGCAGGGTCAGGTCACCCCAGCCCACCCCCATGCATGCCCACCCCACCCTGGACCTAGCCGGGCTCACTGGCTGCAGAGTGGGGGGCATTCCTCTGGGTTCTTCAGAGCACCTCGGCCCCGGCCTCGCCGGCTGCAGGCTGCGTCACCTTTGCGGTTGGTGCTCTGATGCCACTCACAAAAGGGGTCCTAGGGTAGAGGAGCAAGGTCAGAATTCAGTCCATCACCTGTCCAAACCCCAGCTGCCTCTCCCTCCTGCCCTTAGGCTACCTGCAACCACCTCCTCCCAGTGCACACTGCCTGCAGCCCACCTTCAGACACAGCCATCTGTCTGTCTACCCCTTAGGACAACAGTACTTCTGTCAGGAGTGAGGGGCAGGTGGATTTACAATCCTTTGGATCCAGTGAAGGGCAAACAGGGATTTATTCCCAGCCTCAGGCACCAGACCAGGAGCCTACACAAAGCCCAGCCGGAAGCCCAACCTCGTGCCACATGGCAGTGGTCCTAGCACTTGGGAGGTGAGGCAGAAGCAGCTCATGAGTTGGAGGCTGACCCATGCTATGTGGCAAGACTGAATACTGGAAAGAAAGGGATGGGTCTGACACCAGTAAAACAAGGCTCTGCTTGGGGCTGAGTAATGGCAAGTCTGGGGCCCATGGCTGCCCTGCAGGTCACCGGAACAAACTCTGCCCACAAACAGGCATTGAGCAGAGGGAGAGGGGTGGCACCAGCGGGGAGCTAGCAGGCCTGACAGTCTGCTCCACGCTCACCTGCTTTCAGTGCACAGACACCCAGCTCCCCCTGGTGAGGAACACTCAGTGATTTGTCTGACCTCTGCCTCAGGGCATGTTCTGACTCCAGGTGCCCATCTGTCCACCTAGCTCCCTCTACTCCCCACGCAAGCCTTGGAGACCGAGGACAATAGTCTCTGACCATGCTAAGCCTAAGGGACCCACCCCAGGCCCTGTTCTAGCTGCCTCCTTCATGAATGCCCTACTCCCTCCAGTGGTCCAGTAGACACCTGGGTGCAGGCATGGCAGTCACGATGCTCCTCACAGAGTGGACAAAGGGCAGGCACCAGCACCAGCAAGGACTCGCCGTTCCCGTCATCCTCACAGTGGGCCCTGCCCTGACGCAGGTGACAGGTGGCACTGTTGAGGCACCAGCCACAGCCCTGATCGGCCAGGCAGCCCAGACAGGAGGAGTAGGAGGAGCAGGCCAAAGAGCGGTAGGGCTCCAGGAAGAAGAAGGAGATCTCCTAGGGCAGGTCAGTTAGGACAGGAGTTAGGGGCAGAGTCCATTGGAGATGAGGATTACAGTTAAAGGTTTGGAGACACCACGAAGCTACAATGGGGAGTCAGGAAATCAGCACAAGAAAAGGGCCAGAGTCTGAAGGACTCTAGAGTCTAGAGGTCAAAGTATGCAATATGCAGAGCAGGAGCCAAGGGAGAAGTCAGACATGACAGAAGACAGAATATAGGTAGAGATCAGGTACAGCTCAGGGGTACAACACTTGCCTAGGACCCACAAGTGAGAGACTGAGAGGGAAGCGACTTGGGGATAGAATCCTTGCCTAGAATCCCCCAGTGAGGGGCTAGGGGCGTGGCTCAGTGGCAGAGCCCCTGCCTAGAATCCCCCACTGAGGGGCTGGGGGCGTGGCTCAGTGGTAGAGCCCCTGCCTAGAATCCCCCACTGAGGGGCTGGGGGCGTGGCTCAGTGGTAGAGCCCCTGCCTAGAATCCCCCAGTGAGGGGCTGGGGGTGTGGCTCAGTGGTAGAGCCCCTGCCTAGAATCCCCCAGTGAGGGGCTGGGGGTGTGGCTCAGTGGTAGAGCCCCTGCCTAGAATCCCCCAGTGAGTGGCTGGGGGCGTGGCTCAGTGGTAGAGCACTTGCCTAGAATCCCCCAGTGAGGGGCTGGGGCATGGCTCAGTGGTAGAGCACTTACTAGAACGCACGAGGCCCTGGGTTCCATCTTAGTACATTCCAGAAAAGAATATGGAAATCTTATCAGGACCTGGGGTCAAATGTTAGAGTCTAATGGGTTCAAGGTAAGGTCCAAAGCTGAAGTCAGAAGAATCAAGTGACTTAAAATTTTGTTGTGCTTAGAATTGGGAAAGCCCAGAGGATCTGAGGTCAAAGCCTAGGAACAGAGTTGGAGGCTAGACACTCACACTGCCACCCGGCACTCCAGTCCGATCCCACAGGAGAGTGAGCTCACTGTGCCCAGGGCCCGCGGAGCCATTGAGCTGGCCTCGGATCTCCACAGCATACTTGTTGCCTCGCCCGGGCAGTGGGAAGAGGCGACTGGAGCCGGGGCGCTGCAGACGCCGTGTCTCCTTCTCCTGCTGAGCCACCCAGCGTCCCACCTCTTCCTGGAGTGGAGTGAGCAGCAGACAGGGCCTCAGAGCTCTCTACTCTGATTCTTTAGATTCCCAACCCCTCCAAGAACCCCAGATCCTCCTGGAAGAGGGCCTAAGGGATCCTTGGGTTTTGGGAAGCTGTCACCCCGCCCCCCATGAACCTTCCTCAGGGAATCTTGCTTGTCACTCAAACCTTTCTCACCCTACCCACAATTCCTCGGACATCTGCTCAGTTGAAACCTCCCAGCCCCTTCTTCCTTTAAAGGTAGGTCCCATGTCTCAATGCTCCCCACTGTCCCCAGATCCCTGTTGTTACTATAGATGCCCTGAATCATACTCACACTCATATTTACCAAAATCACCTCAGAATGTTCTAGAATCCCTCACCATGTTCTCAGTGTCAGGGCCTCTGGCCATCCGGGCCAGGACATGGAGGCGCTGGGCCCGAGCCCACACAGCCACATCTTCGGCCCCAGGGCCACCTGGTCCTCCTGGCAGCAGCGGGTGGATGAAGCCTCGGTAGACCAGGGACACATCTGTCTCCGCGCTGGGGGTCAAGGTGATAGTTGTACTTCGGACAATGGAGACCTGTACCATCCGGGGATGGGGTGTATGTGTAAGTCCCTGTGCTTGTGGGTAGACTGTACCTAAGTACACACCCCTCGGGGAACCAGAGGAGACAGGACGGCCAAACCACTTTCGCCAAAGGAGAAACTGAGGCAGGACTGAATTAAGGGGACTTGCCCATCATCCCTCTCGGGAACAAATCCAGAGAATATCAACAGGGTCTACTTTGGGCCCAACCCAACCTCATCTTCAGTCATAGTAGGTGCCTGTCATGCAGGCCTAGAGACCTGAGTTCAGCCCAGAACCAGAAGAACTGGAAGAAGACGGTCAGCTCCACCAGCTGTCCTCTGACATACACGTACACACACACTAATAATTTATACTTATAAATGCTTCAAAACTAGCCAAGTATGGTGGCACACACCCATAATACCAGCATGTGAGAGACAGAAGCAAGCAGTTAGCTATGAATTTGAGGCCAACCTGGCCTACAGATGGAATTCCGGGACAGCCAGGGCTACACAGAGAAACTCTGTCTCAAAAAAAAACAAAAAAACAAAAAAACAAAACAAAAAAAAAAACCAACCTAACAAACACGTCCTTTAAGCTTGAAGACTGCAGCCTCTGGCACCTTTGTCCACAGCTCCCTTCTTCCCCAGCATGCCCTTCTAAAGCTAGCCCAACATTTCCAAAGATCACACAGTACAAGATTTATTTGCTTGCTCCAGTATGATTCTGGAATAACAAACAGACCAACCCAAGAATTCATCACTGGACACTATTTATGTAATTTACATGAGGGACCTGGATTTGTTGGCCCACCCATAAATCCAGCACTTGGGAGTGTATACAGGATTGAGGCTAACCTGGGCTACACAGCCAAACCTTACATCCAAAAATAAGTAACTAAATAAATGCGCAGCAGTGTAACATTTAAATGTAAATGGAGCATTATATAACTGTTCAAAATAAGAAGGGCAGGATGGTACAGTGGCAGAGGCTGGTAACTCAGGAGATAGAGGAAGGCACGTCAGGAATCTAAGGCCAGTCTCAGCTGCTTAGCAAGTTCGAGGCCTGCCTCGACTCTGAGAGCGCCTGTTTCAGACAGAGAAGCGGGGCACGGAGGACCATGTGCCTTATAGTATCAGTTACCCAGGAGGCAGACAGGGAGGATCACAGCCTGGGCAATACATCAAGGCTCTGTCTAAGAACAGTACCAGCTAACGAAAAGAGCAAACGTATTCCCTATGCTCTGTAACTCAGGAGTGTGCTTGGACAGACTGAGGAAAAAGCAGGCCGAGTGTGGTGCACATGCCTTTAACACCAGTACTCGGGAGGCAGAGGCAGGAGGCTTGCCAAGTTTACTGTGGCGGTTACAGTGACGAGGTTCACAATCACCATGTGTGTAAGGGAATAGCAAGACTGAGTGAACTGAGGTGGAAAGATCCATATGAAACCTGAGTGGTACCGGAACAAAGCCAAGAAAGCAAGCTGAGAGCCAGGATTCATCTCTCTGCTTCCTGGCTGCCTCCCACTGCGGCCACCATGCCTTCTCCACCAGGGTGGAGTGAAGCTCTTGGGATTTTTGTTTTGTTTCTGAGACAGAGTCTCACTATAGTACAGGGTGGCTTGGATTTCAAGATTCTCCTCTCCCACCTTAGCCTCCGGCGTCCTGGGATCACAGATATGCACTGGCACATCCAGCTGGAAATCCATTTCCAAGTGAACTTACAGCACGAAGGAGCCCTGAAGACACTACGCTAAGTGAAAGAAGCTGGACACCATAGGCACAGATCACACGACTCCATCTACATCAAATACCCAGAGCTGGCAAATCCGTGGTCAGAGAAGAGGGAGATGGGGTAACTGGTACACAAACCTAGACTTGATTTAGGAATGGCAAAAATATTGTTCGACCATCTATTTTGTTTTGTTTTGTTTGTTTGTTCTGAGAAAATGTTTGTCTACATAGCTCTGAGTGTCTTGGAACTCATGGTGTAGACCAGGCTGGCCTCAAACTCAGAGACTCCCCCTGCCCCTGACTGCTGGGATCAAAGGTGTGTACCACCACACCCAGCTTGTTCTACAAGCTTTTGATTTTATGTGTTATTTCACCCAGATTCTTTTTCTTTTTTCCTTTTTTTTTTTTTTTTTTTTTTCTGGGCTGGGGACCAAACCCAGGGCCTTGCGCTTGCTAGACAAGCGCTCTGCCACTGAGCTAAATCCCCAACCCCCCAGATTCTTTTTCTAAAAAACTTTTTGTAGGGCCTCATAGCACGGGATTACCAGTTTACCTACAGGAGACTAGGGAGACAGAGAAATATGAGGTCTGTTGGGAACAGACTGGGTTCTAGACAAGCCTGGGCAACCTTACGAGACCCTGTCTCAAAATAAGAAGGGAAAGAACCCTAACTCTACCCCGGCAGTTGAGCACTGAAGACTCCCAGTGAGGGCTAGGGTGTGGCTCAGCTTTGGGAACGTGGGGGAGCATGGACATTTACACAAAGCCCCGGATTCCACCCCAGTACTGTCCACTTCCAGGTCTGTAAGTTCCCACTCCCCCCCAGGGCCGTCTGGTCCCACCTTGTCAGGCTGAGAGGCGTTGGGCGGCTGCTGGAAGGTGAGCAGGTGCAGGCCAGGGAGGAAGCTCTGGGTGACACAGGCCTCCAGGGAAGTGACGAAGACGGGTGCTGGCCCCCACCAGCCCACAGTGCCTGAGATCTGCTCCCCTCGGCAGCGTGCCTGCTCTGAGAGGACAGGGGTATGGAGGGTCAGTACGAGGTCGTCTGAGCCGCTCCCCACTGCGGCTTGCCACTCACCTGGCCGGGGAAGGCAGCTCTCGTTGTGCACACACCAACCTAGGGCGCCAGGGCCTCGGGGAGGAGCCGTGGGGCTGCTGAAGGCCAGGCATGCCTGGCAGTCACTCAGGAGGCGGCCCAGGCCCAGGCAGCTGGCTGCGGGACACTGCGAGGAAGAGTAGAGTCAATATGCACTGTCCTCCGGGACCAGGAGACCTGAGAGGAACTGTGAAGATGGGCTGGGAGGGGAAGCATAGCTAGCAGCCATCAGGAAATGAGCGGGGTTGGCCTACAGGAACACGAGAACAAGGGCTCAGGGATCCAGGCCCAAGGTCCTAAACTCAAAGAGACTCAGGTGTTAGGAGAGGTACAGGCTCAGGAGGCAGGAATGAGGATCTCGGGTGGCTGACCACTTAGGCAGGGGGAGTTAAAGGCAGGCCTCTGTGCTGGTGGATGGACGGGCTGGGGTAGTCACTCACAGCTCCTGAGGGAGTCCCGGGAGGGGGTGCAGACTGGCAAGCACCCTGACACCAGCTACATTCGGGGTCCCGGGAGCACACGCTGTGGTCTGTGTACATGGAACAGTAGTCCAAGTGGTACTGCAGAGACACAGAACACATGAGAAGACGCTGCCCAAGACCTGGAGCTATCTGCCAAGGCTTGCTCCCTGTACTGTCCAGTTAACCCCAAATGCTCAGCACTTTGAGGGCCCCACCCCACTCCTCCCTCAGCCCTGGAGAACCCCGTACTCTGCCCAATTCTCTCCAATCACCCCTCATTTGCAGAGTCCATGCTGCCTCTACCCACAGCCACCGCTCCCCATCACCCCAGTGCTCACATCCAGGGCGGGTGCCTGAAACACGAAGGGGGGCACCTTGTAGGCCATCAAGTCCCCACGAGGCCGGCCACTGTATCCCCCAGCCACCAGCAGGACACTGCCACCGAGAACAGCTGCCACATGTGAGTAACGACCACTAGGGGGCGCTGCTCGACCTAGAATACAGTCACAGCATCAGACCTTCCCCAGCTTCTGTCCTCCTGGCTCCTGCCCTCCCCAGAGTCTAGCCAGCTTTAGCCCCTACCTAGCCAAGGAAATCCTCCTGGCCTGCCTGGCTCTGCACTTGCTTATTTTCTCGCTTCTCTCAGAGGCCCAGGGCCCTGCACAAAGCATCTCAAACAAAGCATGATCTCTGTGACAGACGGATTCAAATCATACATCAGTTATGAGCTGTATGGCTTTGGCGGAAGACTCAACTTTGCCAAGTCTGGGTTTCTTTGCCTTAAACTGAACCAGCCCATTGAGAGATGAGATGGGGGGAGGGAGGGGGCAATGAGGGAGAGAGAGGATCTCAATCTGTAGCCCCAGGCTGGTCTCAAATTCAGCCCCTCTGAGGATGTGAAGTGTGTACATACAGTTCAACAGTAGTTGGTGACATCTACGAAAGGCAAGCAATAAGCCAGGGAGCCGGTCCATCACGTAAAATACCTGCCACCAAGTCTGACAACCTGAGTTCAATCCCTGGGACCCACATGGTGGAAGGGGAGAACGGACTCCTGTAGGTTGTCAGGCTCTCCACACAAGCTCTGGCTTGGGCCCCAGTGCACGGGCGCACACAGAATAAGACAAAAGGAAAGTGGCAAACAGGTAGGAGGGAGGGCCCAGCTGGGACTGGGACAGAAGTGGCCAAGGCACCCACACTGAGCGCCTAGATCCAACCCAGCCTGGTGCTTTCACCAGGAGTGAACCAAGACACCTCCCCTCTGCTTATGAAACGTGAATCATGGCTTCCCTGACCTTCTACTGACCCCTACACTTTGAAAGCACATGGGTCTTAGCCCAAGAAACCAGAAATTTGCACATATGTATGTACACATGTATTTCTGCAATGCTAAAGAGCTACTCCAAGGCCTTGCACGTGCCCGGCAAGTACCACCTGTGAGCCCCGCCCCGGTCCCTTTCCGGTAGATTCTAAGCAAAGGTTGACCACTAAGCCACACTCTCGCCCTTTTGTTGGACTCTGAGACAGGGTCATCGCACACAGTCCTGTCCAGATTCAGACTCTACATCCCGCGTCCGCCTACCAAGTCTTGGGGATATAGTGTGTACACCATGTCCGCCAGAAAATTGCAGTCTTTTCTACTTTACTATTTCATGCATGTGGTGTATGGTGTATGTTGTACACACCCATGTGTGCACATGCGGAGGCCAAAGGAGGAGGCTCTCCATTTCACATTTTGAGGCAAAATCTCTCACTAAGCTTGAAGCTCGCTGTTTTGGTGAGTACAGCCGGCCAGCAAGCTCCACCTATCTCTGCCCCCCAACACTGGAGCTACATACATGTGTGGCCTGTCTACCATTTACATGGGTGCTTGGGACCTGAGCTCAAGTCCTCATGTTACATGGCAAGTACTTAACCACTGAGCAATCTTTCCAGCCTAGGAAAAAAATCTTTTTTTTTTTTTTTTTTTTTGGTTTACGTTTTTTGTTTTTAGTTTTTCGAGCCAGGGTTTCTCTGTATAGCCCTAGCTGTTCTGAAACTCACTCTGTACATCAAGCTAGTCCAGAACTCAGAGGTCCGTCTGCCTCTGCCTTCTGAGGACTGGGATTAAGGGCATGCACCACCTCCCAGCACTCCCCGCCCCCCACAAAATCACAAAACTGTTAAAAGAACAGCCTTGGAAGAAGACAAGAAGACAAGGTGCTGAGGTCTCCACTGTGCTATTTCCCGTCACTCACCCATCCAACCTACTGTCCCAGCAGCCCAGCTGCACAGCAACATCAGGACCCCACCCCACAGAGGAGAACAAGGTGCCAGCGTGAAGGCGGGGTCTTGAATGGATGCCTGTTTGAAGGTAGCCATCTTGGTTCTACCTCTGGTCCACTATGACCATGAAGTCACTGCTTCTTAGGACAGCTGCAAACTGGCAAACTTCCAATGAGAATCAGGATTCTGGGGCTGGGACGATGGCTCGGTCGGTAAAGTGCTTACCTCAGGGCACTAGGACTGGAGTGCCATGCCCAGAACTGTCACAGAAAGACAGGCATGGCAGCACATTTATAACCCCAGCACTGGAGAGGTAGGGCCAGGAGAAGCCTCGGGTTCACTGGCTGCCTGACTGGCCTGGCTGGTGAGAGACCCTGACCCAAGGAAGGTGGACAGTATTCCTGAGGCTAATACCTCAGGTCGTCCTCGGGCTTCCACATGCACACTGCACACATGCGTGTGTGTATACACACATTCACACACGTGTACATGTAAAAATAAAAAACAGGACCAAGGTCCAGTGCCCCTGCATCTGCTTCCTGTCACCCACCTTGTCCTCACCCAAACTTGCCTCCAGAGGACATGCCAACAGGATGCCCTCGCCTGCCAAGGTAATGACTGGGCAGCTTCTGCTAAAACTCAGAGATCTTCAAAAGCCCTCAGGAAAACACAGGAGACTCACCTTCAGGGGTCCCTGGCGGGGCAAGTTCAGCCCCCGACACCCACTGGTGGCAACCAAGGTGGTAGAAGAAGATGCCATCTTCGTAACACTTTTCCTCCTGGTAATGGGTGTGCACGTTGCCCCCTGGGAGAAGAGGAAAGGGCGCAGCTGGCAAGCCTCAGCAGAGGGAGGAGACCCAGGCTAAGTCTCATTTCCGGGAGGCCCCAGGCAAGCCTTGGGGGAGGTAGGGATGTCCAGGCTCAGTTTCAACTCAGGGTGGGCTCAGGCCCCTGGAAAGTAGACACCATCTAGGGAAACCACCTCACCATAGACCACCATGTAGTTTCCTAGAACACTGGCTGTGTGGAAGGCTCTCTCCCGTGGACCCTGGAGCCCATCCCGGCCCTTCAGCGTGGTCCACACACGCCGGTCCACGTGGAAGAGCTCGGTGGAATTCACCCGCACGGAAAACCTACAGGGACGAGAAAGGCCAGGGGCCAGGGCAAGGACGGCTTCCTCCCTCCTTAGCTTCACCCAGCACTGAGACTACCCATGACCATGTCTTGTCCCATCCTGACTAGATGTTCATTGTGGGCAGGACCCAGGTCTGAGCAGGGTCTGCCATCTTGCATAATCTGTCGAGAGCTAGAAGACGGCTGGAAGTGTGGGGAAAGCAACTACTCAGAGCCCGAGTAGAGGCTCAGAGAGCAGAAGAGGGTGAGGGAATAGATACATATGAGATAAAGAGAAGCGACAGATAGACAAATGGACCATGACAGAGGTAACCATCTGAGCCCAGGAGGCTGCCAATGAGCAAAGACTTCTAAAGATTAAGGTCACGGAGTCCTGGGCTGCTGTGGCCAAAGAACAGGAGCATAGGACAGGTTACTCACCGGGCAGTGGAAGGCCGGTGTCCACCATGGACCAGCAGGGTACGGGACGGGGCATGGAACACCATAGAGTGGCCAGTGGCAGCAGGGGGCCGCCCACCTGCTGGGATCACCTGCTCCCAGTAGCCCCTGCTGGTGTGGTCCAGGCGGAAGCGGAAGAGGCCAGAAGAAAAGAGGTCATGCTGAGTGCGGCCGCCGGACACATACAGCCAGATGTCATCCACCAGAGCTGCTGCATGGCCTGCCAGCCCTGGGGGCCCAGAGGAACTGGAAGCAGGTGGTGCCAGGAGCTCCCAGTGGCCTCCACCCAGGGGGCTAAAGGCCCACACATCGTTGGTTAGCAAGCCATTGGCCAGCTCACCACCCATCAGCACCAGGAAGCCGGCCCAGGCCACGGCCACGTGGGAGTGACGGGCGGCCTGTGGGGAAGAGACAAGGGGACAGATGGTGACACACTGGAGAGGGACAGGGCAGAGATGCAAAGACAAAAAAGCAGATGTGCAGAGAGGGAATAGAAGACAAGCCAACTGGTGTGGACCTGGATTTCCAGGACTTGAGAGGCAGAGACAGAGGAGGATCAGGAGTTCAAGGCCAGCCTGGGCCATGTAGTGAACTTGAGACCAGATTAGGCTACATGAGACCCTGCTTCAAGCAGACAAAAAAAAAAAAAAGGAAATAAAGAACAAACAGACAGAAAGCCAGGTTTGGTGGTACTCAGCTCTAATCTCAACACTTGGGAGGCTGAGGCAGGAGGACTGCCATGAATTCAAGCCAGCTAGGCTACAGACTGAGATCCATATCAACCTAAGTCCTTAACTCAAAAGGAAGGAAAGAGCGAGGGAGGAGGGGAGGGAGGGAGAGAGGGAGGGAAGGAAGGACAGACACAAGACACAAAAATAAAAACAGAGATGAGATGGTGACTCAGAGAAACAGAGTGAGAGAATGAGGGACAGGAAGACAGACATGGAAGGGAACAAGAGAAATAACCCAGAGGAATGGAGACCAAGACACAACAGGAGACCAAGAAATCAGTCAGGAAAAAGAGGCAGAGGGGAGGGGACATGCAAACGGTACGGTAGGACAGGCCTCGAAGACAGCTCAGAAGGGGCAGGAAAATCAGGAGATCAAGGCCACCCTGGGCTGTCCTGAGACCCTGTCTGAAAAAGAAAGGAAGAGTGAGGGAGAGAGGGAAGGAGGGAGGGAGGCTGGCTGAAGAAAGGAGGAAGAGAGGGAAGGAAAGAGAAGAGGGGACTATGGGGAGAGGGAGGGAGGACAACAGCATCTGGAAAGATGTAGGGGTGTGGGCAAGGAAAGGAATTTCAGAATGAGCAAAGACACAGACAGAGAAGCAGGTGTCCAGATGCAGTTGTCCGGTCTGGGGGTGGCAGGGCGATGAGGGTCAAGAGTGGGCAGGCCCCAGCCAGGGCACAGGAGGGTCCATACCGGAGCAGGCGTCAGATCCCAGGACTCCCAGGTGTTGGTGGAGAAGTTGTACAGGACAAGATCCCCCAGGGCCTTGTTAAGGTCCTGACCTGCAGATGAGGTGAGCGCTCTCACACAGGCTGACAGGCTGACCGGCCTCCAGACCCTCCGCCCTCACCTTCTCCCCATCTGCTTACCTCCAAAGACAGCCAGCAGCCCTGGCGGAGACAGGAAGGCACCAGCTGCCCCAACTCGGGCAGAGAAGGCGGGGTCCCCGGCACTCACACTGTGCCACCAGCCAGCCCCCTGGTTCTCCCACAAGTGCAGGTCACAGGCCCGTCCCAGGAATCCAGGCTCACAGCGGCATGGTCCCAGGGTCTGGGACGAAGGGGACAAAAAGGCAGAGAGAGAAAAAGAGAGGGATATGGGTCATAGAACACAGAAAAAAACAGAGTCAAGACAAACGGGATAGAAAAAGAAAGACAGGAAGGGAATGTTCAAAGAAACAGAGAGAAGATAGGGGACAAGCATGGCACAAGGGAGAGGAACAGGAGACACAAACAGGAGACACATGAGGGAGAAAGAGGTGGGGCAGAGCAGAAAGACCCACAGAAAAGGCAAGAACAGTTAGAGAGGACATATTAGTGAGGCCCACGTCCACCTGGGTTGAATGAGCTCCGATTGGGGAGACTGAGGCAAGGAGGGTTCCAAACATAATACAGATCCCAAGTTGGGGTGCAGATCTGAGGCATAAGGTCAGGGGTGAAAGGACAGAAGTCATGGCAGGAAGCCAGGTGTGGTGACACATGACAGTAACCCCAGCACTCAGGAGGAGGCTGAGGGAAAAGGAGGCCACCATGGTTATAAAATGAGACCCTGTCTCAAAAACTACCATGACAGGGACCTAGAATAGCCAGGTGCGAGTAGGACTTCAGCCTGAAAGAGGGCAGAAGCCATTACCCCTAGGGGAAGGTTGGCTAGACATGAGGACAGAGCTAGAAGTGAGGTCTCAACGGGAGAGGAGCAGGTAGAGGTGGGGTTGGGATGAAGTCACAGAAGTTGGGGTAGGGGGACCAGGAAGGAGAGGGGACTGGCAGCGGGGAGGGGATGGTCAGGATGGAACAAGGCCCTGTTTAAGTCAGATATGGCAGGTGTGGTCACAGGTGGGAAGCCCAGGGAGACTCAGTGGGAGACACTCACCGAGGCACAGGTCCCGTGGCTCCCGCAGTAGGCTGAGCACTCCTGCAGGCCACAGTCTGGACCCCCCCAGCCTGGCTCGCACACACACACTCCCGGAGACTTGCACTGCCCGTGGTTCTGGCAGCCTCCAGGACACAGGGAGAAGCGGAAGGAGGCGTTAAAGCCCAGCAGGTTGTAGTTGGCATCGCTGAAGAGATGGAGCAGCATCTAAAGACGAGAGGCCAGGTACACCGGGCAGGCTGCTTCTGGCTGCATCCGGCTGCAGCTGTACACACACCACCCCTCGCCCTGCCTTCCTCTGTCTCCTTCTGTTGTTTAAAACAAGATCTCATGGGGGCTGGAGAGATGGCTCAGCGGTGAAGAGCTGCTCTTCCAGAGGTGCTGAGTTCAATTCCCAGCACCCACACGGTGGCTCACAACCATTTATAATTGGATCTATGCCCTCTTGTGGCACGCAGGTGTACATGCAGATAGACCACTCATGAATCTTTTTAAAAGGATCTCATCTAGCCCAGGCTGGCCTCGAACCCATTAGCTGAAAATGACCTCAAATTGCTGATCCTCCTGCCTCCACTTCCCCAGTACTGGCATTACAGGTGTGTACCACCACACCCGTTTTATAGGCTGCTGGTGATTGAACCCGGGCATTTGTGAATACCGGGCAGACACTCCGCCGACTGAGGGGCATCCCCGGCCCCACCCTGCCGTCTGATGTCTGTTTTCTGTGTGTTTGTGGAACTATCTGTTTGGTTGTTGTTGTTGCTTGGGACAGGGTTTCAGGATGGGGCCCAGGCTGGTCTCAAATCAACCCTCAGGCTCTTAAGACCGGGGATTACAGGACTCACTAGTGGAACCCAGCACTCTGCCTCTCCGCCTTCCACTGTCTTCTCTGATACCCTCTGCCTGGCTTTTCTGGACTTTTCCTTCCAATCTTTTTCATTTCTTCCTAGGCGTGTACTCCTAGACCGCTCCCTCCCAAGAGACCCAGAGACCATGGTCCCACACCCCACCACACTAACCTTGCCTGAGGATGCCTCGATGGGTGGGGGCCGGGTGCTCCCACTCAGACTAGCAAGCAGCGGGCCTTGGGGCGAGTCACCATCATACACAAAGAGGTAGTCATAAGTGCACTCTGTGTCCAGGAAAAGGAAGTCCAGCAGGATCCGGTGCTGAGGGCTCGGTGCTGGGAAGGGAGCACAGGGGCCAGGTTCTCTCACATGCACCTTCTCTGAGGATCCAGGAAACCCACCCACAGAAACCACCACACCTTGTTCTGGGTGGTGTGAGGGAGCTCCTGGTCCGAGGAGTCGCAGCCCCCGCTCTGCCATTGCGCTGAACATCCACTGTCAACTTGTAGGAACTCACAAAACCCTTCTCAGCACTCACAGTACAATGTGAGAGAGCGGCCCAGGGCCCAGGCCAGATGTGTAGGAGAACCCTGGCTCCTCCCTACCAACAAAGAACTTATCAGAGCACCACAGCTCCCCATCCCCGCACAGACTCTCCTGTTGCTGGTTACTTTGCTGTGACATTCACACAAGAACACTATGTCATCAGTCTTCATTCTCCACTCTGCTCCTGAGCCACTACTAGTGTGTGACCTTGGGCAGGCCACATGCTCTCTCAGGCCCGGGCTTCCCAGCTGTGAGATATTGATCTATTGATACTGTGGTGGAGCTCAGACAAAAGCTTTCTCTTATTTTTCTTTTGTTGTTGTTTGGTTTGGGTTTTTTGTTTGTTTGGTCGGTTGGTTGGTTGGTTTGGCTTGGATTTTTGTTTTTTGAGTCAAGAGTCTCACTTTGTAGCCCTGGCTGTCCTGTAACTCACTCTGTAGACCAGGCTGGCCTCAAGTTCAGAGAGAGGGTCTGCCTGCTTCTGCCCCCAGAGTGCTAGTATTAAAGGAGATGAGATCTTTAGGCCAGGGCTGAGGGCGTGGCTCAGTGTAGAGCCCCTGTCTAGAAGGGGCTGAGGGCATGGCTCAGTGTGGAGCCCCTGCTTAGAATCCCACAGTGAGGGGCTGGGGGCGTGGCTCAGTGGTAGAGCCCCTGCCTAGAATCCCCCAGTGAGGGGCTGGGGGCGTGGCTCAGTGGTAGAACCTCTGCCTAGAATCCCCCAGTGAGGGGCTGGGGGTGTGGTTCAGTTGTAAAGTGACTGCATAGCATGCCAAGGTCCTGGGTTTCATCTCTTCTGAGAGAGAGGAGGAAGACTGATTCCCGCCTGGGTATTAGTAATGAAATGGGCTAACAGAGCTGCATGTAATTTTGAAACTATTAATCTGAAACTAAATTTTATAAACATATATATATATGTATATATAACTTTTTTATATTTTTTTTAATTTATTTTTGAGTGCAAACCAAAAGAGGGCATCAGATCTTATTACAGATGGTTGTGAGCCACCCTGTGGTTGCTGGGAATTGAACTCAGGACCTCTGGAAGAGCCATCTCTCCGGCCCGTCTCTGTCCTTCTCCTCACAGGACCAGTGACACAGACACCTTCCCCATGTGATCTGAGGTCTTGCCCTAATATGGTCTCTAGTAGTTGACTCCAATATGACACCTGGCCCTGGTGCTCCTCTGGTAAAAAGTCTTCTTCTTTGCTCTCCCAGCCTAGGAGAACAGCTGGTGTTTGGAACTTGACCTCATCTCTCAAACTGCCATTAGAGCATCGTGCCCGTGGGGAGCCAGGCCTCTGCACCAGCTGCTATATGTTTGCAGGCCTCCTCCAGGAAGCCTACCCTGATGTTTCAGGGCTGAGTTAGCAGCCTCTTTGGGATTTGAATATCCCAGCAAAACTTTCCATCTCTGTGCCAGGACTGTGTCCAGGATTACTCTCCTGCAGTCTAGGAGGGTCACAGGACACAGGACCTGGGCATATTTTCTTCTCAAACACTGCCTTGGCACAAGGCCTGGGCTTAAGCAAGAGCTGAGCAGTTGCTGGGTGACAGAATGAAGAGACATGCACAAAAGCATGGTGACACATGCAATTACATCACAGGTGTGGCGGGACTAGTGCTCAAGGCCATCCTGGGCAACATAGCAAGAGCTTGCCTCATAAGCAAAAACAAAACAAGAAACCATGTATATAGACTAAGCAAGTTATACTGAGCAATATAGATTTGTGTGTGTGTGTGTGTGTGTGTGTGTGTGTGTGTGTGTGTAACAACGATTAAGTTTTAAAGGGGGCCATAAATTTGGAAGAGAGCAAGGAGGGGTATATGGTAGGAGGAAGGAGGGGTATATGGCACGGGAAGGAGGAAGCATTACAGGGGAATGATGTAATTATACTATAATCTCAAAAAATATAAGATTTAAAAAAAAAAAAGTTCTGGGCTAGAGAGATGTCTCACCAGCTTGGAAAACTTGTTGCTCCTGCAGATGACCCAAGTTCAATTCCCAGGACCCACACAGGAGCTCACAACCATCAGCTTCAGGGATCTGACACCCTCTTCTGACCTTGGGCACCAGGCACACACGCTTTTAGGCAAAACACTCGCACACATAAAGTAAGTCTAAAAATCAATAAATAAAATGATACCACAAAGCCAGGTGTAGTGAGGTCCCCTATGATCCCAACATGTTAGAAACAATCAGAAGAGTCATCTTTGGTATGTCCCAGACCAGCCTGGGCTAGGAGAGATTCTATCTCAAAAGACAAAGAACAAAACCAAAGAGGAGGAGGATGGGGGCGGAGGAGGAGGAGGAGGAGGAGGATGGGGAGGGGAGAGAGGGGTGGAGAGACAGACAGATAGAGAAGCTGACCAGTTTGCTCTGGATTCCACTGACCAGAACCCAAGGATATAATATACGGACCCACAGTTTGGAGCTCACACAAGAACCATTCAGCAGAACCAGAATCCAGATCTTCCAGAATCTCGCCAGCCTTTATCAAACACCTGTTCCAATCAAGGACTTAAAACAAGTGCAAAAGCCTGGGAGATCTGCCTCCCTCCCAAAGCTCAAGGTTTCTGGTTTCTACCCTACCCCTTTCCAGAAAGAAATGGGACCCAAGCCCCACCTCCTGCCCTGCCCCTGGAGGAAGCCGGGGGACTCTTACTCCAGAGGAGGTTGGGAAGTCTGGGACCAGACAGAACATAATCATGGTACAAGAAGTGGGTACCCAAGCATGGTACGCACTCCTGTGATCCCAGCACCAGAGAGGCTGAGGGAGGAGAATTTTGAGTTCAAGGCCAGCCTGGGCTATAAACCATAACAAAAGCAACCAACCCACTCAGACTTTTGGGTAATTTTGAAACAGGGTCTACTATAGCCCAGGATAGCCTCTAAGATGGGATCCCCTGGCCTCAGCCTCTCAAGTACTCAGATTACAAGCTTGGACCAACACCCTTAGCTAAGATGCTGGTTCCTGGGGTGACAGATGCCACACCCCCACATTAATCAGTTTGCTCCCATCCCACTGGGGAAAATCCACAAACATCTCCCTGCATGGCTCATACCTCACCCCTTCGACCTCTGCCCCACTTCAGAACTCACTGTTTCCACATACCAAGCCTCTAGTCTGTCACCCTCTACTCAGGCTCAAGCTAACAATGCCTCCTCTAAACCATTCGATAGCTTCCTGGCACCCCCAAGGAAATAGCCAAACTGCCAATGTGACGTTCGAGGACCAGTTCCAGCTCCTCACCTCCCGTCTAGTGTATAGACTTACTAGACAAACACAGACACAGATCTGAAGACATTAACCTCCTTAGTGTCTTCACAGAGGCTGGCCACTTTTTACACCCCAGGGAACTCCTATACGAGCTTCAATGGCTGTTCCTCTGAACCTTCTAGCAGAGTCCTATCCTTCCCCTAGGCCCAAACACAACTCCCATTTCTAGCCTCTACTTCAGCCCTGAACATTTTGCACACTGGGGGCTGACAGCCCACCGTGCCCAACTACACACTGGCCTGAGCTAGCCAGTAAGAGTCTGTCAAAAACAAAACAAAACCTTCAAGGCTAAGGAGATAGCTTAGGGGATAAAGAACTACAGTTCAGATCCCCCTGAATCTGCATAAGCTAGATAGGGTGGTGCAGGGCAGCAACCCCAGCTCACTTACGTTGAAACAGGGAGCAGAAACGAGAATGCACCGAAGTTCCTGGGCCAGGAAGGCAATGGAAAGCAAGAAACTCTGCCTCAAACAAGGTGGGAGGTAAGGACTGGTTGTCCTCTGACCCCCACATGCTGTTACTTGTGTCTCTCCCCCCTCCAAGGAGGAGGAGAAGGAAGAGGAGGTAATGACAGGGTCTCCGTCTGGGGGTATAGTTCAGTTGGTAAAGAGCTTACTTGCATGCATGAAGCCCCAGGTTCAAGGCCAAGTACCATATGAAGCATGGCAGCTCATACAGATAATCCCAGAATTAAGGAGGCAGAGGCAGGAGGACCCATATCCATCCAGTTCAAGCCACCTGAGATACCTAAGATTCTATCTTAAGGAAGGAAGGAAGGAAGGAAGGAAGGAAGGAAGGGACAAAAAACAAAACCAACCAACCAAAGAAAAACCCTGCAAGCTGGAGAGATGACTCAGAGTTTAAGAGCAGCTGCAGCTCTTTCAAAGGATAAGGGTTAATTCCCAGCAGCCACACAGCAACTTACATTCATCCAGTACCAGTGGATCTGAGGCCCTCCTCTGGCCTCCTTTAGCACCAGGCACACACATAGTGCACATATGTACATGCAGGCATGTAGGATGTCATACAGGTGAAGGCAGGTACAAGATAGAACAAGGCCTGTCATTGGATGAGAAGGAAGGATGGGCGGGAGAAAAGTTTGAGGAGACTGGAACGGGAAGAGAGAAGCTGCGGAGAGAACATGGAGGCTGACGTTAAGATTTCATTCTGTACCTTTGCAGGTTGTTATGAATGTTCTTAAGGGACGGATGTGTACAGGGCTTTGTGTGTCTAGGTGGGCAATTAGATCTTATCAATTGGACCAAAGGTTATTGTGTTATGTGTTCTTTCATGTGGCGATTTAAGTTTAAGAGAATTTGTGGTGGTGGAGACACTGGACCATCACAGAATTGAGATGTATATTTCTGGCATGGTGGCAGCCTGCCTTGGGAACTGGATGGGTAGAGAGATTGCTGCCAGGCTCAGAGAGAAGCCATCGGCAGTGTGATATGGGATGGAGCAGAGCAGGTGAGACGCTTTGCTGACTGAGATGAAGATGTCTACCAGATATCTTGGGGCACTACGGTGCTAGATCTAGTGGGGGTAAAAGATATATATATATAATATATATACATATATATTATATATACATATATAATATATATACATATATATTATATATACATATATAATATATACATATATATTATATATACATATATATTATATATACATATATATTATATATACATATATAATATATATTATATATAAAATTTTTATATATAATTTTACAGCAACACAGGCAAAACACTCATACACAGAAAACAAAAGTAAATAAAACTTTAAAAAGGATTTTCGATTGGTAGCCCAGGCTGGCCTCAAACTCACAAACCTCCTCCTCCTGCCTCTGGCTTCTCCTTGTATCTGTTTTAGCATTCTAAATTTTAGCACATACACTTGCTCAAAAGCATCCCACATTCCTGTTCCCTCCCATCCATGCCTTGTGTTAGACTCCTGAGACGCGTCTTCCCTGGGCTTCACCTGTAAGAAAAGGTTGTTCCGGTTTTCTAGAATGTTCTTCCTCTCTCTTCCTGGCTGATAGACATAGATCCCTTAGGTCTCAGCTTTGACATCTCTTCCAGAATGCTTCTCTGCTCTCCTCTCTCCCAGATCGTGGTACTTCCTCTGGGCTCTCCCAGGGGAGCACTTTGCTATGTGACTGTTAGTACATCTGTCTCCCCCACAAAGACTGCTGGGAAGAAGGTCCCTGCTCTTCTGCTATGTCATGGTGGCATATGTAATTTCTGGCACATGAGTGGCTGAAACTATGGTTTTATTGAAGTGTTTAAATAGAGCAATAGCTCTAAGGGCACTTAATGGACATTTACTATATGTGATGGGTCCTCACGGTTGTCAATTTGACTACATCTTGAACCAACTAAAACCAAAACAGATGGGCACATTTGTGAGAGATCTTTTTTTTTTTTTTTTTTTTTAATGAAATCACTTAAAGTGGGAAGACCCACTTCTAATCCAGATCTTTTTTGAGGGAGAGGCTCCACCTTTTAACCCGGGCCACACCTTCTGCTGGCAGTCTGTATAAAGGACACAGAAGAGGCTGGAAATTTAGCTCAGTGGTAGAGCGCTTACCTAGGAAGTGCAAGGCCCTGGGTTCGGTCCGAAAAAAGAACAAAAAAAAAAAAAAAAAAGGACACAGAAGAAGGAAACTCGCTCTCTGCCTGCTTGCTCTCACTCTAACTAGCAAGTCCATTCCTTCACTTTGAGGTAGCCTCAAACTCACAAGCCTCCCGCTCCTGCCTCTAGCACCAGTTCTGGCTTCTTCTATTCTGTTTTCGCATACTAGAATTTAGCACATAGGCTTGCTCAAAAGCATCCTCTAATTCCTGTCAGCATTAGAGCCAACTTCTTTAGCATTCTGACATATACTGAGACATACGGCCTTGTGGACAGAAAAACCACTATTGGATTTTTTTTTGGGGGGGGGTAAACAGTTTTATTGGACTAGCTGGACCACAGCCTGTAAGCCATTCTTTTACTTGGGGAGAAGGAAGTCAAAACAGGGTTTCTCTGGCTGTCCTGGAACTCACTATGTAGACCAGGCTGGCCTCAAACTCCGAGATCTGCCTGACTCTGCCTCTGGAGTGCTCGGATCAAAGTTGTGCACCACCACCGCACTGTAAGCCATTCTAATAAATCTTGTTTCTATAAAGATTCATTCTGTAAGTTATGTTTCCCTAAAGAACCCTGAGTAATACACTATATGGGACATCAAATGTGTTAAATATCTGACTCCTTTCCTTTTAACCAAGTACCATTGCTATGACCATTGGGAATAAAAGAAATTGAGCCTTCAAAATTAATACATCCAAAGTCACAAAACTCATACGAAATAGAGCCTAGATCCTAAGCCAGTCCTAGTCCTAGTCCTGAGTGGGTTTACAATCCAAGTAAACAAAAATAAAGGAGTGGTAGAAAGCTGTGCTACATGGTTATTTTCTGTGCTCTATACTGCTAGTTTGTTACTGTGACTCTTGGCACATTCCCTCCCATCAGAGTTAGGGCCCAGGCTGTCTGCAACCCTGGGTGTTCAACATTTTACAGCAAAAGTCCTGGAATGGAGCCAGGAATGTGCTCAGCGAATGAACGCACAAATGAATGAACCAGCAACCGAATGAGTGACCCACGCGGCCCCACTCACCCTCGATAAGCCACTCGCAGTTGCCATTGACGCTGTAGTTGCCCGCACCATCCGTCACGAAGCCTGGTGCCTCCCGTAGCACCTGCCGCTGCCCCTTGCAGTCACCGGCCAGGACCTTGGGGGACAGGGGCCCCAGCACAGCGAAGGCCAGTGCAAGGGCCGCGGCCAGAGCTCCGCCCAAGGCCATCGCCGCCTTTGGCTCTGGTCCTAAGAGACCGGAAGGCCCTGAAGACCAGGAATGGACACTCTACGGGAATGAGGCCCTGCAGATGCAACCTTTACAGGCGTAGCATGGCCTTGTAGTCCAAGGAGGTACCAGCGACGCAGTCCCGGCCAAGGAAAGGGCCGCTGTTGATGGGTTTTTGAAACCGAGAGGCCGGCCCTATAGACCCAAGGAAGGCCCTGGATATGAAGTCGTTATGGATAGGGCTGACCCCTAGGGACCGTAAGGGTCCCCTATAGACACGAGCCTCCATAGGAGCGCCGACCCCATAAACGGTGTCTAATGATTAGACTCAGGCTGCTGCAAGGCCAAAACAGACCGTACAGTCTCCAGGGCGACGTGCGCTACAGCCCAGCAGGGCGGTCCATGGAGCTTGCAAGCTGGAACCCGCCTGGCCGGGAGACTCCTGAGGAGACCCCTCCAGGCGGGGGCGGGGCCTGCTTTCAGGGTCCCAGCCGGGATCCCCAGGGTTCACTCCAATGCTTACCCACCCGCTCCTCCCACCCGAGGCGGATGGGCTAGATCAGAGAGACCTGGGGACTCCCGGGCCAGAGCGGCCCGAGGAAGACCCGCGGAGAGCGCGAGGGGGCGGGGAGCCGCGCAGCCTCTAAGGGAAGGACAGGCTAGGAGGAGGCGAGAGGTGGGCGAGCCGCGGGTCAGAGAGGCCCTGGGAGGACTAAGGAGCGCCTGGCTCCACCCCTTCTCAGTGGAAGACTTCCGGAAACTTTCCCTCCCATCTGTTTCCAGCAGCTTGCGCAGCGTGAATAGGAATCCAACCCAGGGAGAATCACGCATGCGTATTGCTAAGATTGTAACCCAAAATCCTGTTAAAAGAAAGTATGTGCCAGTCATTGACTGAGCAAAGCCTTTGCCACTGGAGGGCGCCTCTATCTCTGCTAGGGAAAGGAAAGCCAAAAATAAAGGAGCGGTAGAAAGTTGTGCTAGATGGTTATTTTCTGTGCTCTACATTTAGGATCAACATGCATATCGGGTTATGAAGGCACAGGGCTCCAGACCCAAAATAGTATTTCCTAGATGGACATAATGAGACCCGTGTGGCTTAAAGCACCATCAATACATAAAAGAAGCTGGACTTAGCGGTTCAGAACTTGTTGCTCTGACCCGGGTTCGATTCCCAGAACCCATATCGTGGGAATCCAACGCCCTCTTCTGGCCTTCCTCTGCACGGTGTGCGAGAATAGTACGTTGACATACATTCAGGAGCACCATTTCTTTTTTTCACTTAAGATAGAAAAGAAACTATGTTATAGATTAAAAACTCAACGAATCCTCTTTATTTTGGCAAGAAGAGAAAACGTCTTTCTGCCAGAGACCATGTGAAGGTCCTTGGCATGCAGATGGACGGACAAAGCACAGGTCCGAGGTCACAAACCCCAGAGAGGGTTTCAAAGTAGAGACCAACTTCACAATATCCGTCCCTGAACAGTGGCTCGAGGGTCGCAGGGTCCTGGAGGGTCACGGGCAGGGTCCAGGCGGTCGTCACGGATGTTCCGGAGTCCAGCAGGGTCAGAGGTCTCGGAGGGGGTCAGGGGGGCGGAGATCACGGAACAGCGGGAGTCCAGATTCCGGAGCCGTTCGGGGCAGGGGCTGAGGGAGGGGACGCGGAGAACGGCTCCCGCGGGACCGTTTGGCACAAGAGGGAAAGGGGCAGGACGCAGCGCACCCAACGTGGGCGCGGGGTGTGTATGGGGGGGGGTTGCCTGGCATGGCCGAGCCCTTGGGCCGGGAGAGAGAAGGGGTTCCGGAGCCCAGCCGGGGCCCGGTGCGCCGCCTGTGGGGCAGAGGCGGGAAAGGGATGCTCAGACCGGGGGTGCAGGGCCCCCGGCTGTGTGCATGCTGAAGTATTCGGTGAAGCCGGTGTGCGGCGCCGCCGTCTGGGGCACAAGCGGCTGGTAGGACGGCGTCGGGCCATCCCAGCCCGGGTCGACCGCCTTGGGGAACCGAGCGGGTGGGGGTGGGGAGGCTGCGCCCGGCTCGGCCATGGTCACCACACGACCCCTTGGGGGCACTGCCGCCGCCACCGCTGTCTCCTCCACCTGCTTCCCGGCCTGGGATGGGGGGTCAGGGTCAGAGGCTGCCCAGAACCCTCGGGGAGCAAATGCGGCCCCGAAGGCCCGTCCCCCTCCCCCTAGAGGACTCCCACCACCCCAGATATGGACGCACGTGTCAGTCAGGGAAGGAGTGGGTGACTGGGCGCCTGGGCAGCGGGGCCAGGTACTCAAGGGGTGGCGTCGGGGTGCGCCTGGCAAACTCTGGAGGCGGTGGGGGAGATGGGGACCAGCCTCGGAAGGCAGGCGGCGGGAGCACGGCGCGGGGTGTCCTCGGGGGCGTGCGCAACAGCGCCAGGACCCAGTCTGGCAGGGTGGGCGCGGGCGCTGGGGGACGGTCTAGGCGGGGAGTTGGGGCACCGGGAGTACGGAAGGCCAGGGGTGGGCTTAGACGCCAATGCGCAGGGGGTGGCGGCGGGGCGGGGAGCGGGGTCAGGTACTCCAGGGGCGGCGCCAGCAGCTCCTCGGGCGCCGGGGCTGCGGAGCTTACAGAGGAGGTGGGCGGGGGGATGGAGAAGAGCTCCGTGAAGTTGGGCACCGAGTCGCTGATGAACGTCACGTTTCCATAGACGTGCTGCGGGAAGGCCTTATCTGCGGATTGGCTCCCTCCGGGCGCAGGGACCCCAGCGGAGGCGATCTGCGAAGTTCGCACGTGGTATGGGAAGTTCTTGTTGGCCGCCGATGGGCGGGTCATGATCTGAAAGAAGTCAGACACAGGTTAGAGAAGCAGTCTCCAGGACCCAGAATGTATCTATAAAGTTTAGACCTAGATGATTCCTCTCCATTTGACCTCTCTACCTTGTCTTTGAACCATTCAGACTGCCTTAGACACCAGGAGTAGGGTGTCTCCCTGCATTCTGACCTTTTCCCTTAGTTTTCCTCTTCTAATTACTGTGCTTAGTGGTGTTTCCAATATCATAAACCTGACTACTGGATGTCACAATTGATTGGTTATGGGCAGTGTCCTGTGCTGCCCAGTATGACAGCCACTAGCCACATATGGCTTAAATTGAATCAAAATTAAATGTAAAATCGCTTCTCAGTTACACACTGCCTTACCTAGTAAGCTCATTAGGGACCTTATTAGAGAGCACAAATTAGAATCGTTATACTGCTCTTTTTTGCTTTGCTTTGTTTTTGAGAGGGCCTGTGTAGTCCAGGCTGCCCTCAGACTTGCTATATAGCTAAGAATGACCTTGAATTCCTGACCCTCTCCCAAACTCCTGATTCACACACACACACAGACACACACACACACACACACACACACACACACACACACACACACACACACACACCTTCCTAGTGCTGGATTGAAGATGTTCAGCCCCATGTCCAATCTTAGAATGTGTTCATAAACACACAAAGTTCAACTAAACATTAGTTAATAGGCTCTTTAGAATGTCAACTCCTTGAAGGCAAGAACTCAATCTTGCTTCCTCTTTGGAGACAGTCTACATAACATCCTCCTGTGCTTGGATTATAAGCGTTTACCACCAGAGTTAGAACTTGACTACTTTTTGGTTTGCTTTGGTTTTGATTTTTTTGAGACAGTGTTTCCCTCTATAACTGCACTGACTGTCCTGGAACTCACTCTGTAGCCCAGTCTGGCCTCAAACTCAGAGATCCACCTGCCTCTCCCTCTGAGTACTGGGATTAAAGGCTTGCACCACCACCGCCCAGCAGAACTTGACTTTTCCAACTCCCTGTTAAATCCCAAGCTCGATCTTTAACAGTGTCTGGCTGTCAATAAATACCGGTTGACTGTTTCCAGAACACAGGTGATGTTTCTAGATCCCACTCTGCAGCCATAGCCCAGTAGCTCAGTGCAACTTCACTAAGGCTGTGCTGGGTGCATCGAGCTCTGCAACTTCAGAAAGAAGCTGGCTGAAGGTGAAAAAAAGCATCAAGGACACTTGTCTCGCATTCTGAGCTGCTGGTGTCGCCACTCTTGGCTCCGTCCCTCACTAAGTGCTGGATCTGGGGCACGTTGATTAAACAACCTGAGCCTCACCAGCCAAAAAGGATTACGGTGCCTATCTGGAAAGACGAGAGGGTGGAAATGAAAGCCACTGATGCGGAGTCTCCTGTGTGGTGGGTTCTTGGTGTTTCTTTTCTTTTTATCCCCTTCTGACTTCTTGCTGAGCTTCTAGATACACCATTCGAGGAAGATGAGTAAGCTAAGTCCTGAGGTGGAGCACGGCAGACCTGGTCCCTTCCCCGGGGGCTGGGCATGTTGCAGACTGTAGGTCCCCAGGATTACAAAGTTAAAACCCTTAGTGAAACTAATTTTTTGTTTTCTCTTTTTCTTTTGCTTTTGAGACAAGGTCGCACGTTGCCAGGCTGACCTCAAAAATTATATTTTTCTGTATAATTTTTCCTGCTCTATTTCTGTGGGAGGAGGACTTGAACTCCCGACCCTCCCGCCTCCACCTTCGAAGTAATGAGATTACAGACATCACGACAAATTTAATACTTGTTTCCTTTTGTGCACCATTCCCCATGTGAGCCCTGACTATCTGCCAGAGACTAGCAGAATTCAGAGTGCATGGTCTGCCACCAAAGGCCATGGATCCCTGGAGACTCAGCTTCTACTCCCATAGAGCATAGTCAATGACTCCTAAACTGTCCGGCAATTGAGCAAGAAACCCAGGGGGGAAGATTTGTATGAATACTTCTAGCAAGAACCAGGCTAAAGCCTGGTGTTCTGATGAATCCCAGAACTCAATGGGCTGAGACAGGAGGATTGCTGTGATATCAAGGGCAGTAGGGGCAATATAGAAGATTCTGCATCAAGGAGATGGGCGGGGTGGGGGGGGGACTGGAGAGATGGCTCAGTGGTTAAAAGCACTGACTGCTCTTCCAGGGGTCCTGAGTTCAATTCCCAGCAAGCACATTCTGGCGTACAGGCAGAACACTACATAATAAATTAATGAATGAATAAATAAATTTTTTTAAAAGGAGATAGGAATTGGAGAAGGGGAATGGGGAAAGGAAAGAAGCAGGAGGCTGGTTGGAGACGGGTTCAGGGGATACCTGATGGATGTATACATTAACATTGTAAGGCAGGTGCAGTGACACACATCTCCTACCCCAAATACAGTACTCAAAAGGCTAGGCAGGGGAAACACAGTAAATTTGAGGCCAGCCTGAGCAACACAGACTGTCTTAAAAAAGCTAATCTCGGGCTGGAGAGATGGCTCAGTGGTTAAGAGCATGGACTGCTCTTCCAGAGGTCCTGAGTTCAATTCCCAGTCACCACATGGTGGCTCACAACCATCTGTAATAAGGTCTGATGCCCTCTTCTGGTGTGTCTGAAGACAGCTACAGTGTACTTATAAATAATCTTTAAAGTCAAAAATAAAAAATCTCCAACTGGGATATGGTGGGACAAACCTTTGGCCCAGAAGGAGGCAAATCTCTGTGAGTTCTAGGCCAGCCTGGTCTATATAGTGAGTTCCAGGTCAACCAGGGCAACCAAGTGAATACATGCGTTAAAAAAAAAATCCCCTCCACATACACATATGCACACAAACCGTTAAGTAAGTGTAGATGAGGGTTGCCACCAATTCAGAAGGAGAGGACGTAAACCAGGACAAATACTAGCTAAGAACAAAACTAAGAAGAGTAAGATCTCCCTCAAGCCTAGGTCTAATATAAACGCCATTCAAAGCTAGGCTCCCAAGAGCCCCAATTCGTCCCATTTAACTGATGCTTGAACAATAGCTCTTGATGGGGAAATGGGGGGAAAGGGTGACTAAGGGCTTTGGGTGGGTAGTGATGGTGCAAACAGAAATGTGAAAACCTGAGGACACAGAGTCAAGAATGGAAATGGGGGAGGGGTACAAAGAAAGAGGGGTTGTATGAAGAGGCCAGGAGACAAGGTTCAGAGAAGTGGCAGAGAAGGAGAGCTCTGGGGGGACATGGTAGAGTACCCAGCAGGCTTTCAGACAGTGCCTTCCAGAGACCACAGAGTAGATGCGAGAGGGAGGGGGACCGAGTGCGGTGTCTTGGGTCCACAGTCCCAGCACTCAGGAAACTAAGGCAGGATGTCACAGCTTGCCCATCAGTGAGACTGAACTGTACAGCAAGCCCATCTCAAAAGAAAACAAAGGCGTGTAGGTCCAGGGCTCTACAGACGACAGGACATCCAGGCACATAACAGGCACCTCACACATCCTCCAGCCCTCAGTTCCCACCCCACTCCGACAGCTGTTCTCACCAGAAACACGCCATGCGCATACAGGTGGATCCCCAGCTGGATACCATTGACGATCTTCTCTCGGGCCCACTTCGGGATCCCAAAATTGGCGATCAGGGCCATGACAGGGACAGCGAAGAACCTGCGGGGAGGTTTAAAGTGGATTGCCACTGCTCTCCACCCTATCCCGTGTCCCCACCTCCCTGCTGTGTTGCAGGCCATAGGCAGATTCCCAAACTGTAGCCTTTGAAAGCCAGATGTTGAAAGAAGACCCCGAAGTCCGCTGGCTTGGGAGATTCCAGTGGATAAAGACCAGGCTGAAGTTAACTCTGCCCCACTTCACCCCAACCCTGGCAGCTTATCAACCTCACGGACCTCAATAGATAGCCCATGGTCGGATTAGCGAGCAACCAGGGCTTGACTGGATGTCTCCGAAACATTTTACATCTATGAGCTCGTTTAACTCTCACACTGAGTCCAGGAAACAAATGTGGTTTCCATTCCCTATAACAGGTGAGAAGGCCAAGGGCTGGTCTGGGTCTGCACCATTTGGAAGCTTCGGAGCTGGGCTCTACACCCCGGCAGTCTGGCTCGGAATCTGCCCACTTTACATGAACACGGTCGGTTGGTCGGTCGGTTTGGAGTTTTATTTGAAGAATTCCTTTTATGACCGCATGTGTATGCCTCCACCTTCCAAGCCCTGACATTATAGACATTCACTAGCATGCCTGGCTATTAACCGAGATGTTATTAAACATTTATTGTGTGACATTAAATCTTCATGCCATTTTGTTTTGTTTTCAAGACAGGGTCTCTCCGTGTAGTCCTGACTGTCCTGGAACTCACTGTAAACCAGTCTGGTCTCCCAACTTAGAGATCCACCTGCCTCTGCTTCCCAAATGCTGGGATTAAAGTCCTGTGGCATCACTGTCTGCCCTTCATATCTCGTGAATGCTGAAGAAGATCGTAGTAACAACCCTGTCCTAGGAAACAATATGACAGATTTGTACATAGGTCTGGTTTGCTTTAGTTTGGTTTGGTTTTCCAGACAGGGTTCTCATGTAGCTGTCTCTACATGAGACAGCTGTCTCAGGCTGTCTCAGGCTGTCTCAGGCTGTCTCTACCTCCAGAATAAGATGGGTACAGACTTGCCCAGCTCCCTGAAAGACTTTTTTAATTGTTTCTTTGGATTTTGCTTTTGTCCTTTCTGTTGTTTTTGTTTTGAGATGCTGACTATGTAGCCAAGGCTAGCAATCCTCACTAGTTAGCCTCCCAAATTCTGGGACTTTTCCCACCATTTTACTTTGAGTGGGTAGTTTAATTTTCTTCTAGATCATAAAAGCTAGATAGACAGTGGCAGATTTCAGACAACCACTTGTCCTGAAAGCTCATTTTCCATCCTCTGAATGATCTAGTTTGTGGGATAAGGTAAGTTAGGACCCCACCATGTCTCACCAGAGGGTATAGGCAGCAAAGAAGGGCACATAAAAGGGCTGTTTCTCCGGATAGTGCCGCAGGGAGACCAGCACCGCATAGCAGAACCACACATAGGCCGCCACCTGCAGCCCGATGAGTCCATAACCAGCTGGAGACTCGTAAGTGTATAGTACCTGGCCTGGGTCAAAGAACTGGACCCACAAAACAAGGGTGGTCAAAGCTCTGGCCTCTGACCCTGGACCCCACCCTCAGGCACCAAGGGCTGGAACAGAGAAAAGGGTCAGGCCAGAAGTGGTGGGACCGCTAGGGATGGGGCTAGAATTATATATAGGTATTTATAAGGAGCCTACGACAACTACTTTGTGCCCACTGTGGGACTAAATCACTCACACCCTGCATAACTCATCCATCCACACTGACACAGAAGCCTACTATCATCCCATACAAGAGGTGGAAAGCCCCTAACAGAGTCCTGAAGATAGGGCCAAGCTCCTCCTAACTTCCCACCGGCAGAAACAAGCTCAGGGCGAGGGTGGGAATGGCCATCTAGGAAGTGGGGGAGCTTAAACAGAACTAGGTCTCTGACTCTTGGACATGGGGACAAGTGAGAGACAAGGAGGAAGGAAGCTACTCAGAAATGGTGAAGAGAGAGGAGTCACTGAGAGACAGATGGGAAAGGCAGAAACTCAGGGCGAGAAAGAGGACGCTCTGTGGGGAGGGGCAGTAGACAGGGCAGGAAGGAGAGGGGCTGGCAGGAGCTTTGGACACTCACTTCTGCCTCGTAGATGAGCAACACCACGTGGGTGAGGGTGTACAGGGTCATGTACACAGACAACTTCACGGAGCCTGAGTGGCTGATGCGGCCTCTGGCAAGCAGGCCGTGGGGGAGACAGCAGGGTGGATGCTGTCAGGGAGGAGGGAGCTGCCACACCCCCCACCTCCACCTCCCTGCCCTACTCCCCAGCCCAGCCACCCCAATGCACAGTCCCTGCCCGGGCACCGTGTCACCGTGAATCCCTTCCCGAGGAGGATGAGTGTGAGCAGGAAGATGAGGAAGCTGGAGGAGAAGAGTAGCTTGGCTGGAAAGGGAGGAAAGGATGGTTCGGGCTCAGGCTCAGATCACCAGGCCCCTGGGGAGGCTCCTACCCTCTGTGGTTCATCTATTCTCACCCAAGATCTTCACGCTGTCATTCCCGATGCCGTCTGTGGCGTACTGGCCCCAGTAGATGCAGAAAAACAGGAGGCTCAGGACTGGGAGGGAGGAGAGACCGAGAAAAGACAGAAACCAGCTTTGGGACACCACTGTCGCCTAGCACTGTGATCCAAACGTTTAACCCTCTGCCACCCCCATCAGAAGCCCAGGATATCTGTTAGGACAACCTGCTAGGAAAACTCTGGAGGCCGTAGCCCCAGCCTCTCCTCCCTCAGGATCCATCAGGCCAGATCATGACCTTACTTTCCTCAGACCTGGGAGTGTAGATCCAGGAGTCCATACCCAGCCCTCCTCCCTCAGACCCTGGGGTCAGGATCCCAAGGCCCTCTTCTTAAGAGAACTCAAAATCTGGGATACTCAAAACCTCACCCTCCACTCCTGCTGCAGCCATGAACATTTTATAAGTTGTGTGGAGTAGCTGACGGCCTTTCAGCAAGTCTAAGAAGGAGATGGGAACGCATACACAGGTTGGGGAGGGGCGTTTCTGCATCTCTGCTCTCCCGCTTGTCCCAACCCTCTCCCTCATGTGCTGTACTCACATCCAAAGTAACAAGAGAGGACAAAGATGAGGGTGAAGATGAGGAGAAAGGTCACATCTGTCTCCAGGATCCCTAGAATTCAACAGAAAGGTGGGAGAAGGCCTTTGGAGTGGGCATCTCTACTGCTGGGGCTTCCACATCTGCCCTGTTCCTCCAATATCTGCTCACCAAATTCATCAGCTGAGAAATGCCGTGTCCAGAAAGACTTGCCGTTGGTAAGAACCATCTCATATTCCAACTGTAGCCCATCTCCCTGTGGAGAGTGGTGAGGCTCAAGGTGGATTCTGGGCAGGTAGGGGAAGTCAACAGGAAGGAAAAGGAGAGAAAAGCCAGGTGGCTGCCCCAGGCCCTTACCCCACACTTGCTGAGCGCAATATACCACCATCGTTCACGCACAGAGCGGAAGCTGCGGCCACTGGAGCAGCTCAGGTAGCGAGTTCCCTCCTCTGACACCACCTGGGGAGAAGCCAAAAGGCTGAGGCCTCATCCTCCATGACACCAGGCCCTAGACCTTTAGCACCTGCGCACTACCTCGCACCTGACAGCCCGACCAGGCGTACTGGGTGGTGAGATTGATGACCTGGTTGTTCTCTGGCCTGATCACCGACTCCTTGGCCAAACAGTCCTAGGGCAAGGCAGAGGCATGGTCACCCTCTGAACGACCGTGGCCTTCTGCCCCGGCACACCCCTCATATACACACTCTTCATAGCCCTCACCTTGTCCCTTGCCTTGTACACCGCTGGCCACTGAGATGGGTCGTCAAAATAGAGGAGGATGTTCTGACAGCACTTGGCCTGAAGATCCAGAGATTTTGTGGTTGGGGTGTTTACAGAAGTTGGACAGCTTTTGCCTTGGAGGGCCAAGGTAGTGTCCAGCCTCAGCTAAGGAGAGTGGCTGGGGAGACTCACCTCAGGGTATCGGAATCGGAAGTCCAGTCGGCCATAATCCGAGAGGAAACAAAATCTTGTCAGGAACACCCAGTCCTGGCAAAAGGATCCAGTGAGATCTGAGTCCTTCAAGAATGCAGCTCAACCCTACCTACGGACCCTCAACTTTTCTTCTCTATCCAAAGCTGCTTGGCTTCTCAAACACCACAAAGCAGCTAAGTCACCTCCAGGATTCTTTCCAGATTCTTTTGCTGTGTGTCCAATTTTCTGCTGCCCTGGTTTTCTCCCTCAGATGTCCCTCAAGTTTCCTTCCCTCCTCCTCCTCCTCCTCCCCGTCTTCTAGACACACTGAAAAAGACCATGGATGGCCAGGTGCACAGCCCCACCACCATCTGTCCTGGACTTTTTCTCAGCCGCATTCCCCCAGTTACACACACACACACACACACACACACACACACACACACACACAGAGGGCGGGGGGCAGCTCCAAGGTGGTCCCGCAAACCATGCCATCCTGGGAAATCTTCCAAACCTTCCTTGCTGGTCCTGAGCAGGCCAGGCGACCTCCACTTGGTGGAGTGAGGGGTGCTGTCCCTTCAGCACCACCATGGTGCAGCTCCCCCTATAACTCCCACTCTCCCTACCGACCCTCCCCACCCAGGCTGACCTCGACAGTCACAATGCAACCCCCAACCCACGGCCTCCGCCCTGGTCCGGGCCCCCACCACTCACACTCACGCCCCAACCCGGGAGGGGCGCAGGGGGCGGGGCGGCATCATCCCCTCTTGGGTCCCGCGGGCCAGGGAACGCTAGGAGACGGCTCGGTGTGCTCACCTCTTTGGAGCTGAGGTTGCCCCGCACGTACTTGGCCCGGGCGCGGGGGTACAGTGGCAGCAGCAAGAGCAGCAGTGGCGGCAGCAGGCGGCGCAGCGCGGGCGCGCGCGAAGGCTCCATTCCTCCCGCTCTGGCCTCGGCACGGCTCCGGCTCCCGCTCCGGCCCGGTGACGGAGGCGAGAGCGCGCAGGCTGGCCAGCGCGCGCCCCCGATTAAAGGGGCCGCTGGACGCAGCGGTCTCCGCCCCCTCCTCTGGAATGGACTAAACTGTCTCCTACCCTTCCCACCTGAAAGAACATTCTCTCCCATTCTTTTGTCACCTTACCCCAGCTGCGGTTCTTTTCTACAGGAGTCTCAGATACCTCAGGATGTGTGTGTGTCCTAAACTGAACTCACATTCCTGCAAGCAAGGGCCTCCTTTGAACTGCAGAGTCCGGGATGCTCATAACCGAGAAAATTGAGCTCTGTCCTGACCACTGACCCCCCAATTTTGACCCCAAATTATTCTATTTTTACCCATTCTCTAGATTTGGCAAACCTTGTGCCCATAGACACACAGAGGGTAAGGTGTTCTGGGACACACACACACACATACACGAGGTAAAACCTTCTAACAAAACAATCAATCCTGACCCACCTCTAGGGTGTGAACCCCAGCTGCTGAGAGCTGAGACAGAGGTGAGATATCAAGGAGATAGTACTCCAGTTATTGGGGCTGGCTTTGCCATGTCCCCACCAGAAGACCTAGGACAAGTCACTTATCCCCTAGTGTAGTTTCCTATCCCCCACCCATGCGGCTATTAATTCTGTCATTTCCCATAGGGCAACTGAGAGTCCTAGGAAGGCCTTCCAGCATCAGACTCCAACAAACTTCCTAGCTTCATCCTCCACCCTCCACTGCAGAAAATTCACTGCTGCTCAAAATGCCCTTTCAAAAGCTTGCTGGCCGGACACAGTTGGGGTGGGGGTGGAGGGAAAGGAGCAGGCAGTTCTCTGTGAGTTCAAAGCCAGACTGGTCTCTGCATTGAATTCCAGGCCAGCCAGGACCACATAAGTGAGAATCTGTTTTTAAAAAAATGAAAGGGGGGTTGGGGATTTGGCTCAGTGGTAGAGCGCTTGCCTAGCAAGCGCAAGGCCCTGGGTTCGGTCCCCAGCTTCGAAAAAAAAAAAAAAAAGAAAGAAATACAGACTGAAAGCTTTCTGTCTGGGCATGCAGCTCAGTGACCGCATGTTTGCCTAGCATGTGCAAGGCTCTGAATTATATTCCTGAAGGAGCAAATAAACACAATTCCTGAAGTGAGACGTGATACAAGCAATTAATCCCAGTACTTGGGAGGCAGAGACTGGTGGATTGCCCCAAATCCCAAACCAGTCTGGTCTAAAAAGCAAGTTTCAGGTCAGCCAGGACTACCATAGGGAGACTATCTCCAAAAAAAAAAAAAAAAAAAAAAAAAAAAAAAAAAAAAAGCTTAATTAAACCACACAAACTGAGAAGAAAAAAAAATAAATGAATGCATGAAAAACTTTTGAGTGTGAACTCTTTACCCTGTGGCCAGTTGTTACCAAGACGGGTGATGAGAAATTTTACTGTTTGTGTGTGTGTGTGTGGTGGTGGTGGTGGGGTTAGTAGAGAGTTGTTACGTTTTGTTTTGTTGGGGTTTATTGGGGTCATAGAGTACAGACTGGCTCAGAGGATAACTGTAAACTCTTAATCCTCCTGTCTCCATCACCACAAACAAACATGTATTCTCTCCTATTGGCTCCTCAGCTCCAACAAGTTAACAGGTGATATACCCATCTTGGATTTAAGAGTTTAGAGGGGCTGGAGAGATGGCTCAGCGGTTAAGAGCACCCGACTACTCTTCCAGAGGTCCTGAGTTCAAATCCCAGCAACCACATGGTGGCTCACAACCATCTGTAAAGAGATCCGATGCCCTCTTCTGGTGTCTGAAGACAGCTACAGTGTACTCATATATAATAAATGAATAAATCTTTAAAAAAAAAAAAAAAGAGTTTAGAGCTAAACAAAGTCCCTCCCATTCAGGAGGCAGAGTCAGGCAGATCTCTGAGTTCATGCTCAGCCTGGTCTACAGAGCAAGTTCTAGGACCCCCAAGTTTACACTGAGAAACCTTGTCTCAAACAAACAAACAAACAAACAAACAAAAACAGAAGAAAGAAAGCTACTCTCCTGAGACAGCCACTCACTGAAAATCAAGAGGACCAAGAAGGTGTTTTATTGAGGTGACTGGGAGTGTGGGATACCTGCCCCCAGCCCTACCTAGTCTCCTCAGTACAGTCTCATTGGGGGGAAGGACCAAGCCTCTGGACTGCTCTGAGTCACCACCCAGGAGAGACTGGGCAGTGGGGCAGGAGGGTTGGGGCTCCAGTCCAAGGCAGATGTTCTGGGTAACAAGGGTAAGGATGGCTGAGGTAGGGGCTGAGGTGGGCAGACATCCCAGGGCTGGGGAGGGGGTGGTGTGGCTATGAGCCAGATGCTTTTCAGCATATCAAAAGCTGTTGGAGGACCCCAAGCTGCTCCAGATGGTGAAGATGCTGAGGACAGGAATGGCAGTTGGCGATCTGGAGGCTGCACCTGGCTGACCCTGTGTGCAGGGGTGATGCTGCTGCAAGTATGCGGCAGGGCAAAGTTGCACCCCTTTGTCGCCTGCTGAGTCCTTTGCCTCCCCTCCCGTGGAGCATGCTCAGGAGCGTTGATACAAGAAGGTGCCATCCTCTGTCTCTCAGGGGCCCTCCGCTTGGCTTCTGGTGCAGAAGAAAGAACAAGGAGATCATGTGGACTACAACAGAGTAGTGGAAGGGGAGGGGGAGAGGGAGGGGGAGAAGGTGGACTCACCAGGCAAGGGTAGCTGGCAACCTCGGAGCACCAGGGCAAGATCAGGCACACAGCCATGGCAGCCCTGTAAGGTTCTTATGATGGTGTCTCTGGCCTCCTGCACTAGGTTCCTCCTGGGGAAGGCTTGTGGCACAACCAGCTGGCACTGCAGCTCCTCTAGCAGTTGCCCCAACACAGGGAGATCTGGGGAATTTGGTGGGCCTGGGCCTGAGCCTCCTGGTACCTTGTTCTCCTTGCCTTTTGACTGAAGGTCTGGTTCTTGAACTCTGACTGGGCTGCAGGAGGACTTGATTGGTAGCAGAGGGGTACATGATTCCAAGGAGCCCCTGTTAAGCAGCCGGGCCACATCCAAGGACTTCACCTCATGGTTGAAGAGACCCCTGTGCTCCCGGCTCAACCTGCCCTGAGTTATCACAACAAGCTTGGGGGCTGTGGAGGCTGCAGGTTCCTGGAGGATCACACATGGATCCCGGCTGGATATGGGAGGATCCTGACGGGCCAATGGCCTGTGGCTGCTCACCAGGGCCTTATTTCGCTCCCTCCTGGTCTTGCGACGGCGAATTCGACCAGGTTTCTCAAGCTGCTGGAAAGGCTGAGGGGCTGGACCCCGAGGGTCCATGATATCCTAGAAGACAGAGTGGTCCTCAGATGCAAATAAATCAAGGACAGTAACTGAGAGGGAAAAGATGAGCAGGGGAAAGGGAGACTACTGTTTAAAGAAATGAAAGACATTCTTTTCACTGGACAGCCACTGGAAAGGGCCAGGCCACACAAGAAGTCCAACATGAATTTCAGGCAGTTAATAGGAGAAAAATGTCGGGAAATGGGGGACAAGGTAACAGAGAGTAAGAATATGGAAAACATTAAAAGACAATAGCCAGGCCTTGCAGTGCAGGCCTCTAATCCCATCTGCTCAAGAAGGCTGAAGCAGACAAATCAAAAGTTTAAAGAGGCCTACCTGGGCTACAGAAGACAAAACCAGCCTAGGTAATGCAGTGAGATCCTGTATAAAAATACAATTCTAAAGAGTCTGTGTCTTGGGAGCCTAAAGAGCTGGCTCAGCAGGCCAGGAGAGATGATGGCTCAGCAGTTAAGAGCACCAGCTGCTCTTCCAGGAGACCAAGGTTCAATTCCCAACATGCACATGGCAGCTCGATCAAAGGACTGAACTTAGTTCCCAACACCCATCTCAGATGTGACACACAGCCCAACTCTAGCTCCATGGGATCTGGTGTTGTCTGGCTTTTGTGAGCACCTCTATACACACACACACACACACACACACACACACACACACGAGGCACATTTAAAATAAATCTTAAAAAGAAAAAAAAGTCTGGCTCTTGTACACATGTACCCTAAGCACTGAGAATATAAAAACTGTGGATATAGTTCAGTGATAAAAGTACTTGCTTAACAATTACATGAACTTGTGTCCCTATGCTTGGAGGCCAATATATACATGTTTTTACATTTATATTAAGATGAATAAAAAAGATGGAAGATGGTCCAGGCAGAGTGGTACCCTCTTTGGGAGACTGAGGCAGGAGAATCATGAATTTGAAGTGGCTTAGAATATAAAAGACTCAAAAAGAACAAAACAAAAAAAAGGAAGCTGAGGACAGGCTATGAGCAACTGGAAAGCTCTGAGGAACTAGAAGGAACAGGTGGGAAATCCAGGGCTGGGGAGATATAGGAAACGGAAATAGTAAGTGAAGGCGGGAAAGAGGAACACGCATGGTGGTGAAAGTCTGTAATCCCAAAATTTAGGAAGTGGAAGGAAGAAGATCAGGAACTCAAGGTCATCCTCAACTTCATAATGATGTTGCAGCCAGCCCGAGTCTTTAAGACTAGGTCTTAAAATATTAAACACGTAAGGCAGGAGCGAAGACACCCAGAGAAGTCGAAGGGCTTGCTTTGGGTGGGACATAATTCACAAGAGCCTACAGAGAGTGGGCTACTCTTGAGAGGAGGCATAAGGCAGGGGTGCAGCTCAGACAGTTGAGGTGGACCCAGGAGGCTGAATGAAGAGGTTGGTGGGGGCAGGGTGGGGGAGGGGTGCCTCACCCTCTTCTCTCCTAACGGACCCCCGCCCTGGACTCCACGTGGCTGTGGAGAGAGGTGGCTTCTTTCCTGTAGAGACCCAAGCCTCGAAGCTGTTCGCGCACTTCCGGGCCTCGAGTGCGGATTAAGCCAGTAAGCATGCCTCACGCATGCGCTTCCCTTGCCACGCCCCTTGCGTGGAGAAGCACGAGGCACCAAGATTGACAGTTACAGCCCTGCCCAGCCCTGCCTAGAGTACCCCCCCGCCCCACTGGATTGGCTTCCAGGGTTTCTAGGCCCCGCCCACCCACCTTACTCAATGCTGATTGGCTAAGGCTACTGGCCAACCATTTGACTGGTCCTAGAGCCAGGCGCCAGGTTCCATGCACACAAAGATGGCCCTTGAAGACACGCCTGAACCAGCACTTTTGAGCCCTGTGACTTTAGAAAACTTTGTAACTGCCCAGAGCCTATTTCCTAATCTGTGAAATAGGTTGGAAGTAGTACCTCTCCCATAAGGTTGGGAGAAGGCGGGAATGAACTAACACACATGTGAATGAATGCGTGCGAGTTTTGATTCTTTGGCGTGCTTCAGAATTTTCTCTACCCCCAACTTTATTGCACATGTCCCCTCACCCCTTTAGCTTGCTTAGGGTAGTATGGAACTATTCTCTTGCTTTTACTTCTCAAACGCTGGGATTACAGCTCAAACTACCCCAGCATATATCCCGGTCCAAATGTTAGTAATGATTTGACCTGTGTCTTTTCTTTGTGCTTCCCAGGTCCTTAGAAGCTCTCGAACCTTGCCCATACACCGCTTCTGGAAACCAGCTCTGGGTTACAAAACAGTGAGGGGATGCCATCAAAATTTTGGCACGAGTTAAAGGTTTCCAAAAGTACAACAGAATCGAACTAATAAATTTAAGGTGCTCACCAAATTTTGCATTCAAAACTCGTGGTGGCGTGGGCCTTTAATCTCAGCACTCCGGAGGAGGAATTCTGTGAATTTAAGACCAGCCTGGTGTCCATAGCAGACTTACATCCAGAACAAGCAGGCCTAACTACATAGACTCTGTCTCAAAGACAAAAACAAACAAATGAAATAGATTCATGCAGCTTTGGGAACGTAGAGTGCGTCATTTGAACTGCACACATCATGCTCTGCAATGCTAAAGAGCACTGTCTCAGAGTCTATTCAGGGACAATATATTATGAATTCCAAGACCGTGGCTGTACATAAAAAGTTTCTCCTGCCAGACGGTGGTGGCGCATTCCTTTAATCTCAGCATTCCAGAGGCAGAGGCTCTGTGTGAGTTCAAGGCCAGCATGAGCTACATACAGAGTAAACTCCAGGACATTCAGGGCTACACAGATCAAAAAAACGAACAAAAAAACAAATAACAACAACAAAACAAGTACACCCGCGTTATTAGTATGCAAGTTTGCTTTTTGTTTCTAATAAGTGATACAATTATATCTGTACAAAAGAATTGTTTTTAAGTCCTCTTTACATTATCAGGAAATATTAGATTTCTATGTCCATATTATATACCTATAATCACAGGGTCATGTAAAATTTTCTCAGACTAGAGTCTGGAGGTTCATTAGTTAAGAGACTGAGTTCAGTTCTTTGCATCCACACAGGGCAGCTCACAATTGCCTATGACTCCAGCTTTAAGAGATCTGACGCCCCTCTTCTGGCTTCTACAGTCACCTGCATTCAACTGCACATAACCACACACACACACACACACACACACACACACACACAGAGAGAGAGAGAGAGAGAGAGAGAGAGAGAGAGAGAGAGAGAGAGAGAGAGCTTTCTTGGGCTGTGGATAAAGGCTGTGCACACCTTTATTGCCATCACTAGGGTAGAATGGATAACTGTGAGTTTAGTTAGCCTGGTCTACATACTGAGTTCTAGGTCAGCCTAAGCTACATAGTAAAACCTCCTATTTAGGGAAAAAAAAAAAAAATCGTGCAAGGCCCTGGGTTCAGTCCCCAGCTCCAAAAAAAAAGAAAAGAAAAAAAAAATCAAGACAAACCAAAACACTTTCTCAGGCAAAATTGGGGCTCAAGTAGAAAAAGCCAGGGTCTGACCCATTAGTGTAATTAACATTCATTCCTCAAGCACTGTACTCATTCCGTCACAACTTCCTGCCGGGCCCAGATCTAGGGAAGTAGATTGAGACAGAATGTGAGCACAATAAATAAAACTCTTCACTACTTTAGTATCAGCCTAACCAGAAGGAATGGATGGGTTCGAGAGACCAGCCTGTAGGTGGGGCTGCCAGAAAACAACCAGGCCATTTAGGGGTGAGTGAGACCCTGGGCATCTGAGAAAATATTGGGGTTTGGGATTAGTGTGAGCCAGGGGAAGAAAGAACATGACAGAAAGTGGCCTTGGCTACAGATAGGAGTTTTAGAGTCCAGAGCCACCCACCTGAAGCTGGTGATGGAACTTTGTATCTAGAGAGAGGCGCAGAGGCCAAGGAGGTGCAAGGTGATCTGCAGGAGGGATGCCAAGTTGGACCTGGGCTGGGCCCTGCAGCCATCTCCAATTTCTGATCTTTCTGCACCTCTTCCACGTAGATCTGATGGTGCCTTGGAGGCATAGAGGTATGCATTTGAGCTTTTATACCTTTAAAAGCCTAATGTCGAAGCTGGTTGAGTGGCACATAGCTTTCACACCAACACTCCGGAGGCAGAGAGAGATAGATCTCTGTGAGTTTGAGGCCAGCTTGGTCTACAAAGCAAGTCCAGGGCTCTGTCATACAGAAAAAACCTACCTTAAAAAAGAGAAAAAATATATACACACATATATATGTATATATACGTGACAAATAAATAATAAATAAAAACAAAACCCTAGTGTGGGGTCTGGCACGGTGGGGCCAGGAGTCAGAGGTAGGTAGATCTCTGTGAATTCAAGGACAGCCTGCTGGGGCATAGCAAGTTCCAGGAGAGCTTAAAGTTACACAGTGCAATCTCATCTCAAAACAAATTTAAAAAAAAAAACAAAAACAAAAACCTTTAAATAGGGAAGTCCCCTCAAAGCCACTCTCTAGTGCTGCCTCTAATCTATAGATTCACTTCTTTCATTTTTGTTTCTGTTTTCAAGACGGTTTCTCTGTGTAGCCCTGACTGTTCTGAAACTCACTCTGTAGACCAGGCTGGCCTCGAACTCGGTGATCCACCTGCCTCTGGTTCCCCCCCAGTGCGGGGGAATTAAAGGCGTGAGCCACCGCCCAGCGCCCAGCTTGGGTAGCTTCTTTTCAAGACCCCACAACAGTAAGAAATGGGAGAGTCCCTTCCCAGGTGCCTACGAACCACCCCTCCGCAGATCCAAGAATGAGCCCGTCCACTCCCTCTCCCACGTGAATGGGTTACACACACACACACACACACACACACACACACACACACACACACACACACACACACACACACCCATAGGTGGTCTCTTCCGGAGTTTTCTGGCCCTGCAGCAAATCATTTCCTCCTCGGAGGGAGGGCGCTAAATTGTCTCTGGTCTCTGTCGGCTTTTCAGGTACCCTGCCCCTTCCCGTCCCTCTCTGGGTTGTCTCTCTCTTGTCTCCCCCCGCCCCCTGCCACGCGTGCCGCGTGGTCTCGCCTGCCCCTCGTTCGGTCGCTGTGGCACTAAGGGGTCCCGGCGGGAAGCGCGGCAGACGAGCCCACTGTGCGGCCTCCGTCGGGGGAGGGGATCAAGGATTCCTTCCTATGTGACGGTTTCTAGTCTGAGAAAGGAGGCGGCGTCCGGGCTCGGCCTTCGCCCTGCGTGCGAGTGAGCGCAGCGGGACGGTCCATTGTGTTGGCCCGAGAGGTAGGGGTGGGCGTGGCGGGTCCACGTCCGCGCGGAGCTTTCCCGGGCGGACTCCACTCTGATCCCCAGGAGCTGCGGTGCTGAGGATGAGCGGGGAAGGGGAGAACCCGGCCAGCAAGCCCACGCCTGTGCAGGACGTGCAGGGCGACGGACGCTGGATGTCTCTGGTGAGTGACCCCGCGCGGTCCCCAGGGTTAGGGACTTGGGGGCGGGTGTTTCTAGAGAATCCCTGCTTCGTGACATCCTCTTCTTAACCTACGTGAGTAACCAGCTCTGAGTTGTTTTGGGTTGTTCAGCCTGAAGGAAGCGGGGTGGGGCGGGGCCTGGAGCATGCGTGCCTTTGACTCTGTCTTTCCCTGCAGCACCATCGATTTGTGGCAGACAGCAAAGACAAGGAACCCGAAGTCGTCTTTATCGGGGACTCCTTGGTTCAGCTAATGCATCAGTGTGAGGTGAGGGTCCACCAGTTTTCTCCTTCCTCATCCAGGCATGTACTGTCACTGGCACTTCAGGCCCAGGATAAAGGGGTACAGAAATGCCCGTGGTAGCAGGAATCTAAGAACCCCGTGTACATGCAACATTCTGCTGAAAATAAAGTGTGTGCCCTGAAATTGTCGGGTTGGGTTTGTCAGTATCAACTTAAATTGAGCCGTTCCTTTGAGATTGCCTAAGGTGAGGCTGTTTGTTTAAAGTGGAGCACAGCCCTATTGTGTTTACAGGAAGTTGTAATGGCTTTACAGAAAGTGAAGGTTGATTGTAATGGTATTCTGCAAAGACTATCAATAGTCAAGTCTCTCCCTAAGAAGTTTAGCTACAATGGCTTTTTTCTCACAAGGAGGTTCAGTTGTATTGCCGTTAGCTCTGTATAGTTCAAGCAGACACCAGGGAGACAGTGACAAGTTCCAAGATTCAGTATTTGCTAAAGGTGAGATTTAACCAGACCGTGTCCATGAAGTAAGGCTAATTCATAATGTCCGTAGTTACGGCCTGGACAGAGGGTGGTGGCTAGTGCCTACATCATTTCTTGATCCCAGATCTGGCGGGAGCTCTTCTCACCTCTGCATGCACTTAACTTTGGCATTGGCGGTGACAGCACACAGCATGTACTCTGGCGGCTTGAGAATGGGGAGCTGGAGCACATCCGGCCCAAGGTAAGAGGGCCCGGTTGGGGGGCTGACCCTCTTTTTGCCTGCCTCTTTACTGTTGCTTTGTGTCACTCTTTCCACAGATTGTGGTGGTCTGGGTGGGCACCAACAACCACAGCCACACAGCAGAACAAGTGACAGGTGGCATCAAAGCCATTGTACAACTGGTGAACAAGCTGCAGCCCCAGGCCCGGGTGGTTGTGCTGGTGAGAGCTTTGGAAGGATGGTGAAGGAAAAGGGGAAGCGGTTGTGGTGGCGCTCCAGAGGCAGAGGCAGGCAGATCTCTTGAGAGTTCAGAGCCAGCCTGGTCTACACAGTGAAGACAGCCAGGGCTACATAGAGACCCTGTGTACAAACTGTGGCTGCAGTTAAAGATACATATTCAGGGACCAACGGAGTCCTGGGTAATTTGAGTGTTGAAAATCTCAAAGTTGTCAGACGTATTCTAGCTAAGACGTTTCCACCTCTAAAAGAGACCCCTGACCCACTGGCATTATATCCTAATGAGTGATCTCTGCAGACAGGCAGAACCCGGAAGATTCCTAATGAATGTCCTCCCTTATTTCCCATCCCTAAACCATTTTACAGCTGAGGATTCCCTGGTAGGGTGGTGGTGGTGGAGGTGGACAGTTTGGTCCAGAGATGCTGATCTGACTACTTACTATTGGTGTGCCTCCTCAGGGCCTGCTTCCGAGGGGCCAGCACCCCAACCCACTTCGAGAGAAAAACCGACAGGTGAACGAGCTGGTTCGGGCAGCACTAGCTGGCTACCCCCGAGCGCACTTCTTAGATGCAGACCCTGGCTTTGTGCACTCAGACGGCACCATAAGTCACCATGACATGTATGACTACCTGCACCTGAGCCGCCTGGGGTACACACCTGTCTGCCGGGCCCTGCACTCCTTGCTGCTTCGTCTCTTGGCCCAAGATCAGGGCCAAGGCATCCCTCTGCCAGAGACAGCACCCTAAGCGTCTTTCCTTCCTTCCCTTGACATTAAATTCTCCTCTTCCGCCTACCTCTGCCTCCTGTGTTATGCTTAGTCTTGTCTGAGTCCCACCACCAGCCAGATCCCTGACCCGTTGTTACTCAGGGCATTTCTATTGTACCTACAGCAGACATTTTAGCTTGAAGTCAGTTGAATTTCAGTAGTGCACTTTGGACAAATTCTGGTTGAAACCAGTTTGCCATTATTAACCAGTTAGGATCAAGGTCAATCCATAATCTCTGGAACAGTATCCAAATCCTATCAAGTCTCACCCCACAAGCTGTCCCTTCAGGAAGCTGTCCCTTCAGGAAGCTGTCCCAGACAACTTCCTGGTGCTCTGGCTTGTTTAGATGCAGCCTGAGACTTTACCCTTTCCACAACTCTGCACGAGGAGGTTAAGTCTCAGGTAAACTCCTCCCCTGGCAGCAGTGCTGGCTCAGACCATGTGGAGGTTAGTAGGTGTCAGTCACTGAGGATAGCCCATGGCCCTGACCTGGCCTCTTGAGTGCTACCTCTTGTAATGTTTTGAGTAAAACTGATTCTAGGTCCAATAGCTATGAACTGTCCTTCTCCGTGCAAGGTCTCCGTCTACTCAAGCTGCTGCCTACTGGATAGGCAGACAGTCCTGGCTGCCTCACTCACAGAGGCAGGGCTGTCAGCCCCAAGCAATGATGGGGCAGTGGCAGTGTGGAGCTGCCCTACGCCCACGTGGGGATAGGCGTGGAAGCAGCACTTGAGGAACAAGTCAGCAGCGCACACCTGTGTTAAACAGCTTTAATCTCGGTCATTGCGGCTTCTCGGCACAGTAAGAAATATTGCACATGATCAACATGTTTTGTTCTGGGAATGGGGACAATGGTAGGGGAATCACCTTCTTAGAAAGTACAACCCAAGTTGGGAGGGCAGAGGGTGGGGAGAATCCTCCCCATGCCTGTGGCAAAGTGCAGGAGCCCCCCCACCCCAAACTAACCTGAGTCCAGCCCCTCTGGGGAAAAAGGGGGGTGCATGAACTCCCCACTACTCCACAGGCATCTTCTCCCTGTGGCCCAAGGCTCATACTACCCTCCAGCTTGCAGCCCTCACAGGAGCCATTCTGCATAAAGTACAAGTGAAAAGCTCTGAAGGTCACACACTTCAGGTTATATATACAAGAGCTCAGTGGAGGGTATCTGCCCCTGCTGCCCCCCAGCACAGGGAGGGATATATACAAGGGAAACAGGCCACATTCCGCACCAAACTGGAAAGGACGAAATGGCTTCCTGGGGAGGAGGCAACTATCCCACTGTCTGGCCCCCAATTCCTGCCATCTATATACTGTCCATATCCTGAGGGGGTAGGTACTGTGGGTCCTGGGGTCTATTCAAGGGCCCCTCACCTGCCTGTGGCAGCTGTGGAAGGGCCAGAGGGAGGGGGAGAAGTTTGGGGAGCCCCCTCCCAGCCAGGCTGTCCAGGCCCAGGCTCGGGGGGTGGAGGCAGTGGCGGGGCAACTTGGGCAGTGCCAGAGTCCGAGCCTGGAGAGGTGGGGTCAGGGCCCCCAGCAGGGCTGGGAGTGGGGACAGGAGTAGCAGCCATGCCAGTAGGGGGTGGTCCAGGGAGGGAGGCTTCAGCCCCAGGGGGCTGCTCTGTGGGAGTGGCTGCCTGCATGATCTTCTGGCGGACCTCTCGGATCTTTAATTGCAGACACACCTTGGATGGAAAGATGTCTGCATAGCGGGCCTGGAAGGCTGCTGTGGCCTGGGCTGGAGATAGAGAGATAGTGAGATGTGCGGGCAAGTCCCCATGAGTGAGTCCCAAGAGTGTCTGACTTACTGACCCGAGGGGAAGAAGCCATGGTCCTGGAAGAGCTGCATGACCAGGGCCCGCCGTTGGTCCAGGGTGCGCCGCAGTGATGAGTAGGGCACCTTCTCATACTCCAGCTCCCCAAGCACATCCTCCGTTTCAGTACCTGCCCAGGCACAGGGAGTTCAGCCAAGGCTGCAGCAGAGACCCCATACATACTTCATGCCGCCATCACATGCCCAAGACTTGCCAACTGTCTCAGTGGGATCAGTCTTGACTGAGCCTCCCCCACTACACTCATACAGCACTGATCCTGGAAGCCCTCAGTCTAGACACTGGCACCTGTGCGGTCGAAGGTGAAGATGTCCCCCTCGCACTTGGCACTCTTCGGGGTGTTGGGCTCTGAGCTGCAGCTTGAACGTCTCCTCATCTTACGCTTGGGTGAAGTGGGGTCCTCAGGCGCCGAGTCCAGGTCTAGCCAAACAAGCGAGCTTGGATTTAGCCGAGGTGGCCGCAGGCCTGCCCTCCACCTACTTAGGAGCCAGAGTTACCTACCCGTGGAATTCTTCCTCTTCTTTCGGTAGGAGCCAAGGATAGCCCGAGGAGAGGTGGCCAGAGACTGTAGGGTGGGTGAGGGCAGCACCTCCTCTGGTCTAAACTCGGGCAGCTCAGCAAACCGCTCTTCAAAGTCCACTTCTGACAGGACCCTGCTGAGGTGCCAGCAGGGTCACCTCTTTTGTCTCTACCTGTAGCTGTCCCTTCTCCCACCAGCCCTTGGCACTCGGCCAAGATCCCAGCCCCTGCTCACTTGTCCACAGAGTCAAAGGTCTTCTTCAGGGGTGGGGGCCGCACCTTCATCTTCTTGCCGGAACTAGTCACTTCCTTGCGCTCAGGTGTGTCCCCAGCTGCCCTCCCACTACTGCCCTCACTGCTGCCGCTGCTGCTTCCACTAGGGCCTGTGGCTGGAGCTGGAGCTGGGCTGGGAGGAGTGGGAGGCTCCCCACGACTCTCCAGGCCCAGCCCAGGAACCCGCCAGTCTGAAGATGAACTGGGGAATTTGCTGGCCTGAGGTAGGGACAAGCAAGAACACTGAGCTTAGATGTACTGGGGTAGATCAGAGGGAGGTACAGGGTGGGGTAGGGTAGATCATGAACCAATATCCAGGAACAGGATGAGGAGAGATGAAAGATGAGACAAGCCCTTGGCCTCTGAAGGCCAGGATACCCAGAATGTGTATCTCAAAGAGAATGGAATGAGTCCAGCGGACAGGCAGGAGACGTATGTGAAAAGGGCGGAGGGAAAAGATCTGGAGTCCCACAGCCAGCTGGATACTTACAGTCTCGGGGCCTTTAGTGCCAGGTCGATCCTCAGCAGGCAGGGGGGGTGGGGGGCTGCTCCGGGCAGTGGGAGGCCAAGTCTCTGTTGGGGGTGGGGGGGCTGGGGGCGTGGGCTGCCCCTCAAGCTCTGATTCTGGGGCAGTTGGCTCTCGGGCTACACCAGAATCCAAAGACTGTCGGGGTGTAGGTCCAGTCCGCCCAGTGGTACCCGATTCAAAAGACCCCACAGGAATGCTGGCAATGGCTGCCTTTACTTGGGGGCTTTGGGCTGGGTCGCTGGGCCTTGGGAGCCACTAAGCTGTAGGTCATGGAGCCTGCTGGTGAAGGAAAAGAGCATCTACTGAGCAAGACCTCACTGAAGCCCATTCCCTGGATTCCCCAGCTTGCATAAACCCTGCCCCTGAGCTGCCCTGACACCTACCTGTGGCACTAGGGAAAGGACTGGTAGGGGCTGGAGTGGCAGTGGCAGAGGCTGGTGGGCCCTTGGGAAGAATGGCAGCAGCAGGTGGGGTGGTGCTGGTGGCTACAGTGTAGACCAGGCTTGGCGGAGCTTGGGAAGGTGGGCCCAGGGGTGCTGAAGTGGGTGCAGGGCTACCAGGGTAAAATGCTGTTATGACAGGACCTCCAGGGGCTGTACAGGCAGGAGGCAACTGGGGGCTAGGCACAGGTGACACGCCCACCTGGCCAGGAGCCAGCAATGGAGCTTGGCCTGCTGGGAGGAAGACAGAGGGGCAGGGAACCAAGTTAGGGTCTGGAGTTGTCTCAACCCCACCCCAAGTCCCAAGGCCACCTCTCACCTGAGAGCAGTGGCTGAACAAAGGCAGGACCACTGGGCCCCAACGATGTGAAGCCCAGAGCTACAGAGCTGGCGGGCCCATATGAGGTCACTGTTCCAGTCTGACTGCATGCAGAACTGGTGCCTAGAGGCAGAGTGTGCCCACCTGCTGACTGTACATAGGTGATTCTGCCACAGGAAGGAACGGGGAGGAGTGAAGTCAGGTAGGCTGGCCCTACCCCACCCCTGGTCTGGCGTGGAGTGAGGAAAAGGGCTTAAGTGGACTCACCTTGTGGAAGAAGGCAACAGGACCTTCTGAGGCTGTGATGTGGGTCCTGGCATTGTGGCTGGGCTCAGGGGTGGTACCAGGCCACTAGGTGTGCTCACAGGCACAGGAGTCAGCTGGATAATCTGCGGGTAAAAGTACCCACAGGCTAGAGAAAGCTATGACCCCAGAGGGCAGGGAGGGCTAAGGTCTAGATTACAGGCCAAGCAAGAACAGGGATCTCAGAGCCCGAGATAAGCCAGTGTGGAGACTAAGGAGAATCTGGATGATGAACAGGTATAGAGACCCTCATCACTGACGACAGTGGGCTGCACAGAACCATTAGTAGAAAGGCAGTTGCTCTGAGCACTGCTGAGCTTAACCTGTTCTTCTGAGCTCTAACTAAAATGTTACGTTTCCTTTTCACATCTCTCTCACTTAAAATATTAGCCCAACTTCTAAGCATGTTCCTAAGAAAGCCCTGACACTCTGGGCTTTCTCATTGCTTTTTCTGAACATGCCCAACATTTTTCTTCTTGTATTTTTGAACATTTTTTTAAATGTCTGAGTGTATGTGTACTGTGTATGCAGTGCCTGCATAGGCCAGAAGAGGTCAGCCGCTCCCCTGGAACTGGAGTTACAGGTGGCTATGCACCTCCAGGTTAAGTACATGGTGCTGAGAATCTAGGTCCTCTGCAAGAACAGTAAGTGCTCTCCCATTTCCCTCATCCCCACTCCCTTTTTGAAACAGTGTCTTCCCTGGTGGACCTCATTATGTAGCAACCCTTAAACTGACCCAGAAGTCCGCTTGCCCAGCTCCTGAGTGCTAAATGAGTATGCTGCCGTGCCCAGACCCAATTCATTCTCTCAGCAGCTTATAGACTTCCATTGCTAAGCCTCACTCAAAAAAGGCATGACCTTCTTCTCTCCTGCCCAGCAACTACCAGGATTTACAACTTGTTTGCTCAATTGTTTTTCTCCTAAACTCTTAATAAATGTTGACCCCCATCAAGCTTCAGATAAATACATAGATGAAGAAACCACCAAGTCCCAGAGGAAAAAATGGAAAAGCAAACAGGGAAGGCAGACAGTGACACAGGTGGAATACATGACGACACCCAACAGAGCAGAGAAGAGGTGAGGCAACTATCAGAGTGCCTTACCTTGCTAGGTTGTTGGGCACCATTTTGGACAGGTACTGAGAAAGGCGAGCTAACCAGGGGCAGTGGCTGACTGGCCCCTCCACCTCGAACTGACATGCTAGGGGCAGCCAGGGGGACTAGCACCTTCCCAGGCAGCAGCTGGGCTGAGCCACCTGAAGGTGTGGCCTGGACAGGAGAAACTGACTGGGCTAGAAGAGGCAACAAAAGAAAAGGTTATAAGACAGCCAAACAGGCTTGTGACCCAAATCCCTACAATGCCCAGCTCAGGCCTCACCTTTAGGGGGTGGGGCTGAGGGTACGGACTGCAGGATAGGGATGCCAGCAGTGGGCGCAGTGGCAGCCAGGACCTTGCCGTTGGTCGAGGTGCCCGGAGGGAGGGTGAAACGGATGCTGGTGGTGGGTGCAGGGCCACTGGGAGCTGCTGCCTTGGTCCCAGGGGCTGGTGCTGGGGCAGGTGCCACTTGAAGCTGTTGGGGCAGTGTGGGCAGGATGTACTGCACCTGTGTGATTCCCCCAGCCTTGCCTAGGGCACCTGGCTGCAGAATGCCCAGAGGTACAGGCCCATTGGGGCCACTCCCAGCACTTGCTCCTGAGCCTGCAGGGGTTGCACTGCCTGGGGCTCCCTGGGCAATAAACTGAACAGCAGGCGATGCAGGAGCCCCATAGCCTGGGGTGCCCACCAGTAGGTTGGTGACAGTAGCAGGTGCCTTCCCCACAGTGCCCAATAGGGGTCCAGCTACCAAATGTGGAGCTGGTGAGGTGGCTGCTGCTGACTTCTTATCTGAATACACTAAACTGACACCCAATGGGGAGCCCCCAGGCACCCGAGATCCAGTGCCCATTTCAGTCCTGGCACCTACTGTGTCATTTGAAGATGCCTCAGCCCGGCCAGAGGTGGGAAAGGGCTTAGAGGCAATGGGCACTGGAGTGCTGCTGACAGGCCGTACCACATTGGTGACCATGGTAGCAGCAGGGCGGCACAAAGGGGCTGCTGGAGCCCCATAGGCCAGTGATGGGGCTGGGGCTGAGGGCACTCGTGTACCCTCTCGATCCTCCTTACTCGGAGGCAGAACCAGTGTCTGCAGAATGTTTCCTCCCCCACTGGGAGGTGCTGCAATGACGGAGGAGCCTGGTGCCTCCAGGCTACCAACACTTTCAGGTCTCTTGCGCCGAAAGGTGGCAGAATCCGTAGGAAGAAACCGAGTGGCCTTGGAAGGTGTTGTTGGGCCCCCAGCTCCAGGAGGTGGGGGCCGGAGTGGCACCGCTGTGCTGCCCTGACCAGACTCCTGTGTTTTAAAGGTTCCAGAGCCCAGTGAAAAGGAGGTGGAGCCTGAGACTGAGGTGGAAGCAGGTGAAGAGGAGGATGATGGGGTGGGACCATAGCCTTTGCTGAAGGCTGCAGGTGGATCCGGGGGCCCTGGAGGCTCAGGGTCCAGGGTTGGACGGCAATGGGTAAAGGAGGAGCGGATGACAGGTGAAAACACCTTACGGCCAAAGCCCTGGGTTAAGGAAAGAGAAGCCCAAGTCAGGGAATATAGGCAGCCGGACCCCTATCCCAGGAACCCTGCCTCCTTGTAAGCCTTGTAGACAGCTGAGCCCCATCCCAGGGACCCTGCCTCCTTGTAAACAGTGCAGTCAAAAGCACACCTGCCAGCTGAAAGCCAACTTATCCTGGATGTGACCCAGTTCTCCCCTTGAGTCTGCAGTCCAGGAGCACTCTCTTCTAAAAGTGACAGGCCAGCAGCGGGGTCCAGCTCCCCACAAGCCTCACCTTGTTGCCCTCTGGGTCCTCCCCAGAGCTGTCTCCACTCTCGCTGTCGGTCACCCGTTCCTTGCACTTAAGATCAATGTCAGTGGTACCAAAGCTGTCATCAGCTGAAGGAGCAGAAGGAACAGTGTGAGGAAGGGACTGAGTAGTTACCCAGGAGGAAATAGTCTAAAATAGACTCTGAACTCTCGCTTCAGCTCTGTGCCAAGTGAACAAGTGGATGGTGACCATGGGGGCAGCAGAGCGGGACAAAGGGAGCAGGGTTATGAAAGCTAGACCTGGGCTCAGGGTTACGTGTTCTAACCAAGGAAGGACCTGAAACGTATGTACGCTAGGAAGAGCACCCAGTGCTCTGCTAATGACATCCATATCCTTGGGTTCCTGCATGGCTGGGAGCTTCTCTGAAGTAAAACTGACAGTGTACAGTCACAAACATGGAGAAAAACTACTAAAGGTATTCAGCTACCCTCTGAGCCTTTGCCTACAGGGCCCTACCAGGATCATAAGCCACCCTACTCACCGATGACGTCGTCATCCCCTTCTTCCTCACAGATGACCATCCGCTCCTCATCACTGGTCATGTCTTCACTAGCTGCACGCTGGGAACGAGAGGCTCGAGAGGGCAACAGTGGAGGCCGCCCACTAGTGGCCAAGTTACCTCCTTCACCAGGAGCTGCAAAAGATCCTGGAGCGCCATACTGGGGGGATGGCTTTGGGCCGGAGAATGAGGTGGGGCCAGAAACCATCTGTGGGACAGGTGGCAGGGAAGAGTTTAGATGGGTCTGCTGGCCCTATGCAGCCCTCCCTGCCCCACCTCCCTGGTGACCTGAGCCTCAAACCTGGGTCAGTTCTTGCAGTGCTTGGCTGTCTACTTCCCCACCATCAAGACTGTGTACCCCACTGTGGGAGAAGGCTCTGGGTCGGGCTGAGCCAGGTCCCCCAACTGCATGTAGCCGTTCTGCTCCACAGGGGCCACTCCCTGGAGCCTTGGTGTCCGAGCTCAAGAGCGTCTGGGCAGCAGCGGACAGGAGCTCAGAAGACACTGTAAAGCAGAAGGTGCCCATGCTGTAACAGTCAGGAAACCTCTAACAAGCACGCCACTTGGTAGAAGGCAGACACCAGTCTCCAGTCCAGCATGTCCTTCCCACAGCTTCTGTCCTGTGGGCCTGTAGGGAGCCAGCCCATTCCCGGAAGCAGACACTCTTGAGTATGCAAAGCCTGGACACCGGCCCATGGGGCTGGTAAGTTAACCACTGGCCTGTCTGAGCCTTGGTGCTCCTGGATGAGAAAAGCAGTAAGATCCCCACTTTCGTAGAAAACCATATCCACAGTTGTTATACCCCCAAGGTACCCGAAACTCCTGGAGGCAGCCGATCCTCCAGGGCATAGTGACCAGCAACGGCTCCTCCGACTGTGCCTGGGGAACTGACCACGGTGGGATTTAAATGATGGCCATGGTGCTTATTAGCCCAGGACTTTCACCAAGTAAGCCGGCCTGTCTCAGGCTACTTCCTCACTGGAAAAGGGATCTGATTCTGAGTCTGTAGTAAATGCTCGTTAGATGACAGTAGGTAACGACTTGTGTCTGAGTCTCTTTGTCTGCATCTCCCTGGCTCACTCACATAATTCAACTGCCAGTTCTTTTCTGCATGAGTCCTCAAAAGCAATGAAGGAGAGAAGTTGCTCAGGCAGGGGTTGAGCAAGCAAGGGGAAGGCTGGCAGCCCTCAGGGGGAGGTGGCAGGGGGAGAGCCAAGGAGCTGACTAACCCCCAGGGGCAGCAGCAGTTCCCGTCTCCGACATGCTCCGTTCCCGCGTCTCCTTGTGCCCTCCTGCCAGACCCAGGCTCGCAGGCTTGGCCTCTGAGCTGGACTTCTTTCGGTCCTTGTTGCACCACTTCCAATCTGGGTGGGCCTTGAAGTGGGCCTCTTTCACCTGGCAGGAAAGGGCAGGGCAACCCTTCACTCACTGCCCACCAGAGGACGCTGGGAAGAACCAAGAGAGGGAAGTTACCTGGAAGGCCAGATCGTGGTATTTCTGCTTCTCCTTGGGCCCCAGGGCATACCACCACTCTCCCAGGATCTTGCTGACAGTCCGGTTGTCCTGGTTGGGGTGCCGCTGGTGGACCAAGGCCCGGTGCCGCTTGCTGAAGATCATGAAGGCATTCATGGGCCGACGAATATGGTCCTTCTCCCGCTGCAAATAGCACAATGCAGAAGACAGTTGGGACTGGGACTGGGACTGGCTTGGCTGCCCACAGCAGGACAGAGAGCTTAGGTGTAAACAAAGCACCTTGTTAGGGCTTCGTCCATCCTTCTCAGAAGAGGAGTCTCGTTCCTTGGGCAAGGCACTCAGAGACTGGGTGCGGCGCTTTCCAGGTGGCAGAGGCAGCTGGATCTCAGGAGACATGATCGAGAGGAAGCTATGGAGACATCAGGAACAATGAGGAGCACAAGTCTGACACTGCACCCCCACCCCCAGCTGCCCCAGCCTATGCCAGGCCCTGGAAGACTCACGCATCATCATGGTCACTCTCTGTCTCACTGTCCAGCCGGGGCTCTCCCGGAGGGCCAGGAGCCTCCTCCTCAGTGGTGGGAGGGAGACTTTTACCAGGATCCACACCACCCAAAGTGAGTGGAGGTCCAGGCCCTGGGCTCTCAGGGCATGTTGCTCCAGGGGGTCGCCCAGGGTCAGCACCCCCTGTCCCTCCTGGTGGCTGCTCATGAGCAATAGCAGCTGACTCAGCAGGTTCTAGGATGAGAGCACTTAAATCAGCGGGCTCCTGGGCTCCTGGACCCTCACCCCAGACATTCCCATAGTCCCTACCCCTTACCTTTGCTCTGGTTGGAGGCCACAGGGTGGCTGGCAGGTTGCTGGGCCTCACTAGGCTGCACAGAGGGGTCGGGCTGGCTGGGTGCCAGGAAGGGGACTAAGGAGTGCCAAGGGAACACAGCCACAGAACGAGGTTCGACATTTGTCCACACTGTAGGAAGGAGCCATGTGAGCTGGGCAGCAGAGAGCTTGGCCCTGACCTACACACGTCAAGCTCCTCAGCCCTAACCTGTGTGAAGTAACTCCACCCAATCCTTACAGCCACTCCCCCAGCCCCTGGGCCTTTTCAGACGGTCACTGAGACACCATTCAGGAAAAGAAAAGAAAAACAAAACAAAAAACCCTAAAAGACCTTCAGATTTATTTAAAGCAAGCAAGCAATTCAGGAAAGAGAAAAGTAATCATATCCCACTCCTCCTCCCAACCTCCACCAGCCCTGCCACCAGGGACCAAGCCAGAGGAACTGGCTCTTGCCACAAACCAGGTCACTCTCAGCTGCCATTCCCCATTCTGATGTCCTAAGACCTTTGCAAGGCTGGACATTCCTCCCAACAACCATGTCATCACGTTCTCAGCAACTATGCTGCCATCTGACACAGCCTCACCTTGGCCTCACACTCCCCTTTTCTACTCTAGAGGTTAATGGCTCAATTTCCCCTCCCTGTCTCTACTCCCTTCCAGGGCCTGGAATCTCAAACAGCCCCATAGTGAGTAACAACCAGTCTCCAGAGAGCCAGACCTGCCCCTTCCTGGGTGGGGTCCAGGTGGCTCTCCTGCGCCTCCTATTCTGTCTCCTAAACAGACTCCAGCACCCAGTAGGAAGCTTCCCTCCGTGTAAACCCCTGGGCTTATCTCATGGCCAGTAGCCAGTCTCCTTGCCCAGAAAGATGGGAGGGTGTGGTAAACTCAGAAGAAGAAAGAGCAGGACAATGGGACAGAATTGTTATAAGCTGCCCAGAGAACACGAAAGTACCAGGTGTTTCCCTTGAGGTGATGGACAGGAAGATAATCCCCTCACCAGTGGGCTTTTGGAAGGTTCGACATTCAGGCTCAGCTGCACCTGAGAACTGGTTGGGAAAGTGGGTAATCCCTGAACTGGGACCACGCCTGCTGGAACTGAGGAGCACCAAGGCTATCAGTGAGCTTCCCCACATTGGCAGGCCGCAGGCTTCTGGGGAAGTGGAACGAGCAGAGGAGAGAGGCCCCTGCTCAGGGGGAAGAGGGAAGGAGGGAACCGCCCTATCTCTGATATCCATCATTCCCTGCCTCCCCCTGCTCCAGAGCATCCTGACCTGAGGTGACCTCACCCCAATACTTTCTGAAACCTAGTCTGGGGGAGCACTGTATGAAAAAACTGGCTTCAAGAACTGAGTCTGAGGGACTGACAAAGGAAAGGAGCCCTAAAGGAAAGAAAGAAGAGGAAAGCAGGGAAACAAAACTGGAAGGCACTCAAGATTCCTAACAGCCCTAGCCCCCACCCCTAGGGCCCCCAAAGCCAGCTAGAGACTCCAACCCCAAGACAGCCTGCAAGGCCCTGGAAGGGTTTCTACCTCCACAAAGATCTTTCTCATCAAGACTTGCTAGCTTTCTTGGAAATGGAGAGAGGGGTGGAGAGGCCAAGCAGACAATAGGGTAAGTCCTACCCTCATCCTAGAACATTACCCTCCAGCAAACTATACCATAAATACTGCTGCCCATAGTCCGTTCTAAGCCAACAGTGGTCCCCCAAACCTGTCGTTAGACCACTACTGTAAGCCCCCTCCCTGTCATTCCACATCTTCCACCAGCAGGTCTCAGTCTACTCCTCCAAAGCCTGTTACTCTGTAGCCCTTACCACCAATCAGAGTGGATCTGTTCCACCCCGTCACTTAAGCACCACACCTGTCTCCATGTATGTACGCCCCACTCCTCACTCCCACCGCTAGGCTACACTCACACCTGCCATCACTAACCACTTGGCCCCGCTAGACTCTAAACTTTCTCAGCCATCCCTTTACTCTTCCTCTACCATGCAGGTGCTATATCCCATCACCGATTCTCCGCACTTAGCACCCCGACACCTTGACCCCTGCAATCCCAGCGCCAGACGCTACTGACCGAACATGCCGAGGTTACGGGAGGCCGCGCCAGACGCGGGGTATCAGGGGCCTGTGGGCTGAGTACATGGTCCGGAGCAGCGGGAACCCGACAGGGGATCGCACCTCCTCAGCGGCCGACACCGCTCTGCCCGTAACCTGCTCCTTGGCCGTCGCCGCTCAGGCCCGGGGGGAGCGGGAGGCCGTCGCCGCATGCCCCCCCCCCAAGCCCCCTCCGGCCGCCCCACGCGGGGGTCTCCGCCGGGCGCGCCTGCGCAAAGCGCCGCCTGCCTCCCGCCGCCCAGGGGCGGGGAGGTCAGCGCGAGCCGTCCCGCCCTGCCCCCGGCGGCGCGCGGGGCCGTCACGGGGCGCGCGGCTTGGGGGCCATCGGCGCCGCCCCCTCCCTTTCCCTCCTCCCTCGCAGAGTCCGGCAGGCGGGGCAGGCGGGGCGGGGCGCGGCGCGCGTGCGCGGGGGCGGCCCCCTCCCCTTCTCTGCTGGCTCGCTTGCTCCCTCCCTCCCTCCCTCGAAGCTCCGGCGGGTAACGGCTCTGGCCCCGCGCGCCCGGCAGTCAGAGCCGCCGCCCCGCCTTTCGGGGCCCTGGGCCGGCGGTTGGACACCAGGTCGACCTCGGGTCCCCGGCGAATAGGCGGACTAGCGTGCTAGCGTCCGTGCACTCCAAGCGAGCCCCGCGCCGAACCACCGCCGCCTCCCCGCCCCGCCACTACTACGCGCTCCCCTCCCCCCGCAGCACTCCCCCCGCCCCTTCCCCGCTTCCCCCGCGGCCTTCCGCGCAAGCCCTGCCCCCTGCGCTTAAGCCTATTGGCTGCTGCCGCCGCGCGCGGGTCAGGCCCCGCCGCGCCCGCCCCCATTGGCCGCCCCGAGGGAACGTCAGTCATATGCAAATGAGGATGGGGCGGGGCGGACTACGGTTGGCTTCAAGCCGGCCGGGGGCGGGCCCGCAGTAGGGTGGCAGGGAGGGCGCACTGCAGCAAAGGCAGCAAGCCAGGGGGGCGGTTCAGGGTGCCGCGCTGCAGAGGCCCGAAGTTGAGTGTCGTTCTGTGCCCAGTGTGCGCATGGAACACTCTCACTCGTGGTGTGGCCGACCTGGCACGCAGGGTCTTGCTGGGAGGACCAACGGTGAAGGATTGGGTAAATCATCCCTGAGCCCTAACTCAAGTACACAGGCGCGCGCAGACTCCTCACAGATAAATTTCCATGCCACACCCATTGTCGCTTACACACCGCTACGGGCACTGCACGCCCTCTATCTTACACCCATACGGTCACACGCGAAGTCATACTTCACACACCTGCTAGCATAGATGTACTACCTCAAAAGTACACACAATCCTTAATCCTACCCGCCATCGCTTTTTATTCTTCACCAAAATGTGCATGCCTTACTAACACATCAAACTTCCACCAGCCCACATGAATTAGGCCAGCCTCAGCAGACATTGTCTGTCCACTAAGCCCACACTCACTCTCAAACAGCCTTCCTAAGCACCCACTCAATACTCCCACACCAGGACACAACTCACAGACACCATCATGCTGACCCCACACTCCAGGGCATCACCTTCTTCAATACCCAGGCCCATCAGGTATCCAAAGTCCTATGGTCTTCGACCATTATCCCATTATAAAGCTACCAGGCACTCCGGACTTTGTATTTAGTAGTGTAAGGCAGTGAGTAACACCACTCCTCACCCTCTATGGCCCCCAGAAAAAGGACCAGGAGAAAGAAAGCGAGCTAATGCTGGAGCAGCCCTGTGGTGAAGCTTGTATGCTGTTCACTGATGTTTCACAGCCATCTAGGGAGGGAGATCAGCCTTATGCCCAGTGTTGAAGTGAGAAGATGAAATTCCAAGAGACTGAATAAATTATGATCACACAGTCAGGGCTTTAAGGACTCAAGACTCCAATTCAAGTGCTCATCATTACTCAGGGTGGACACAAGCAAGGGAATTCCAAAAGGCTCAGAAACAAGATCAAACAATGGTAATATAGTACAGAAAGCAAGCAGCACCCAGGACAGGGTCTGGGGTATCTCAGAGACCTGGAGTCACACCTGACAAGTAAAGTCACACGAGGTCAGGTTGATCAAGAGCAGACAACCCTCCTGTTCAACTTGCCCTGTTCACTTACAAAGCTGAAGACAGACAGACAGACAGGGAGAGAGAGAGAGACAGAGAGAGACAGAGACAGAGTACTCGTAACTTGATCCCAAGGGGATAGGAAGGTCTGTGGCCCTCTGACCTCCAGAGGGCCAGTCACTTGGCCAACAGCCCAGAGGAGTTACCAGAGGGACTATTAGGTGACTGCCCCCTCCTCTTTATGAAGCCCCAGACTCAGACCCTCCATTACCTCACTGCCCTAGGGACTGCAATGTGAGGCTAAATCAATGTGGCCCACTATCTCTCCGGGCTGCCCCCTCCTCTCCTCAACCCTGAGTCTTAGTGAGTCACCTACTGGCAAGTTAACCCCTTCCTCACTACACTGGAACCCAGGGACAAAGCTCAGAGAAGGCTGACATCCCCCACTTCTGTTGTGTGAAAAAGCCAAGCACAGCACAGCAAAGCACAGCAGGAAAAGAGGGCCTCACATCTGGGAAGACTGCACATCTGGTGGAACACACAGTACCCATGGAAAAAGGATAGGAAGAGGCCCTTTTCAGGGCAGGGTACAACCAAGTGGGGGCCCTGCCTGGCAGGGAGGGGCTGGAATCCGGGCGGGAAGGGCCCCCCTGCCCTGGGCACTGGGCCAGCCCTATACTTAGCTTCTATTGTTCAGGGTGGAAGAACTCTGGGTGGGGGTGGATTATGAGTGAAAGGGAAAGAGTAGATCCTATCCCCCAAACAGCTCCCCCTCTCCAGTCATACCGAACCCTAACTGGGGCCTCCCAAGTTGGAAAAGGCTGAGGGTTTCCCTAAACCAGGGCCCCAGCCCTATGTGAGAGAAGATACACAGCCATACTCCACTCACCGCAGGTACTGGGCAGGGCAATGATGGGAGCCACCCTCTGCACCACCCCCTCATCAACTCTACAAAAGCTTTAGCCCAAAACTAAGTAGCTCCCAACAAAACACACCATCCTGGCCTGGGGACAGAGAGCCCAGACACATCAACAGCCACCTGGGGTGGTGCAGGCCAGGACCTGCCCTGACGCCCGGGGCAAGCTGCCAGGGATGCTCACAGACCTAGGGACTGGCCGACTCACTCCGAACTCATGGCCCCAATTATTGAGCCCGCGAGGCACCGCGCCCTGCCAGCCGCCCTTGGCTGCTCCCCACCCCGGTCCGGGCTCGGCTCGCCACCCGGGTGTCCCCAGCTCCCCTCACCCGCTCTCAACATACACACCCACCTACCCACCCACCCATCCCGGGAGGCGTCGGCGACGGCCAAGGTTGCCTGGGGAACAAGCCTAGGATTGGGCTGGCAAGACTCCACAGGGATGGGGGGCTAAAAATAGCGTCAGGGTGAGTCAGTATGAGCCAAGCTAGGGTAGGCAGGGAAAAAAAGGGGAAACGAGAGAGGGGAGAAGTTGGGGGGGGGCGTTCTCCAGGGATTGGGAGAAGAGCAGGTTGCAGGTGGAGTGTGGGATGGGGGCTTGGAGGTGGAAAGGTGTGAGAGCGGGGAGTGGTTGTAAGCAGGCTCCCAGGCGGGTCTGCATGAACAGATGAAGGCGCCACCGCCCGGCGGAGAAGGGGGCGCCGCCCTGCGTTCTCCTCTCTGAGCGCTCACGAGATTTTCCACTAGCCTCCTGGCCTCCAGCCAGTCCCCGGCAGGCCCTACAAAGCCGCTTTGTGCTTGGAAGGCGGGCGAGTGCCCGGCCGGCCTGACACCCACGCGGGCCGCGACGGGGCGCGGGCCAGCTGGCACCCAGTCTGTCTGGGATGGGGGTGGGGGGAGCACCCAGCCGAAGGATTTGGCCATGTAAGGGTTAACTAACTGAGGGGCGGGGGTGGGGGTGGGTGGGAAGGCTCTGCCAATCGGCGGTCGGAAGGTGCGACAGTAACCAATGGAAAAGACCGAGACCCGCCGCAGGGGTGGTGGAGGTGGTAATCTACCCCCAAGGGTGCGCGGGAACCCGCACCCATAGGTGCAGACGGGTTTGGGCGCGGCCTGTCTGTGTCCACAAAGCCCCAGGTGCACCGTTTTCCTGTCTTTTTCGCTAGCAACCGGCTTGGAGGCGGGGGAACACCTTGCTTTCAGGAGATGCCGCAAACGACATCTGAACCCAAACCTGTCCGACTCCAGTCTTTCAGCCGAAATAGAGACTGGGGTTCCCTACCCGCGCCCTGGTGCGGAGCGGGAACCAGGGACCAAGTGCGGGCGGAGGAGGCGGCGCGCCGGGCTAAGGTCCAGCCGCCTGCGGTGCAGCCGCTGCCGCCGGTGGTAATGGGAGCCAGACGCCGTCGCCGCCGCTAATGCGCCTCCCTCCCGGCCACTAATGGAGCCATTAATGCCCGGGCGCCAGGGTCTCCGGGATGCACGCCTCCCCCTCGCTGCGCATGCGTGCGTCTGCTGCCCCACCACCAACTACCACGAGGAGGCAGCCTGACCCCTCTCAGTTGCCGGATGCTAGAGGCTTCTAAGCTTGGAGAGTTTGGGGTCTCTAGCCAAGGCTCGTAGAGGCTCGGAAAAGTTCCTTATCATCTCCCCCAAGTAATGCCCTTCCCACAGTTCTTCCTGTCTCAGACAATCTACTGAGATTAAGTTTTAAATTGCCCCAGCTTTTCAGCCTTGTCTCAAGCCCGACATGGCTAGGCTTCTCCAATGCAACCATCCGAATCTAGTGATAAGATAGCTCCAGCTCTGGCTAGCTCCGGATAGTTTGTGCACGTTCATTCTTTTATTCACGCCCCTGAACTCATACTTCATTCATTCTTCATACTTCAGTTCATATGTTACTTCTAATGAAAACCCTACCTGAACTTTCCTCTCAAGTCTACAAGAACTAGAGTTGTCCTGACCTCTGGCTTCCTCTGATACATTAACTCTTGGCTCTCCCTTGTCCCATCCTGTATCTGCCTTTTCCATGCACTTGTCTCAGGACTGGCAGAAAGATGAACTGGAATCGATACCAGGTCATTGTTGGAGAGAAAGTGGACATTCTAGTAGGAAGAACCTGAGTTCCACAGGGACTCAGATTGACCCAGGTTCGACCCCTTCAGCCCCTCTCTAGGACTCATTTACCCACTGATCATGGCATAGTGAAATACCTGGTCTTTTGAGCTAACACCAAAATGTGTCCCCTGGAAGACTGGGGTGGGGGTGTTTGGGTCATGCCCTTTAGTAGGTAGGTGGGTGAGCATAAGACCTGCTTTCCTGCCACCCACTCTAGCCGGATCTCCAGCTTTGCCCACATAGCCCCCTGTCCATCTCCCTGCCAGTGGGGAACAGGTGTATGGTGGGTGGATGTACAGGCTAGACCTGTGGACATTTTTCAGCAGGTTACAGGGGCAACAACAAACTGTTCATTTGTAAAGGACCAAGAGGGAGCTCCCAGGCCTGTACAACCTCCTTACACTCTAGGATATAGGGAAGTAAGTGGGTGGGGGTGGCTCAGCAGGTAAAGGCATTTGTTGTACAAGCAACCAGAATTTCATTCCTAGAACCTACATAAATGTGCAAGGAGAGAATTGACTACACAATGGGCTTCTGCCTCCCTCACACACTAATAGTTTAAAAAAGAAAGGAAGGAGAAGGAGTAGTGTTTGGCCACTGCCCACTAGTTTAAAAGATTGAAGAACCTGGACCACTGAGATGACTCAGCGGGTAAAGTAGCTTGCTGCCAAGCCTTGCTACATGAGTTTGATTCCCACAGCCCACATGATAAAGCTAAAAGGACTGAACCGACTCCAACGAGTTTGTCCGCCGACTTTCACAAATTCACCATGGAACGCTGGCACACACTCATGCACATTCTCTCACATTCTCTAAATATGTGAACATTGAGCGGGGGAGGGGGCACAGAACAGGAGTATGAGGCTGGGACAGAGGCAGCAAGAATCTGTAAATGGGAGAGAACGGAACTTGGCAGCACACGTGTATCTGTAATCCCAGCACTTGAGAGGCTGAGACTACCATAAGATCAAGATCAGTCTGCCTACAAATGAGACCTGGTCTCAAAAAGAAAGAGTATGGGGAGAACCCTGGGTTCAATCCTCAGCACCCGTAAAGTGAACATGCTTACAGTCCCAGCCTTTGGGAGGGAAAGGCAGAGGAATCTGTAAGTTTATGTCCCACTTGGTCTACAGAGAGAGTTCAGGGACTGACATGGATACACAAAGGAATTCTGTCTCAAAAAACAAAACAAAAAAACCCAAAAAACAAAAAACGAACCCACAAACAACAAAAGACTCAGGGCCAGCAAGGGCTATATGAAACTTTGCCTCAGAAAAGCAACAACAGCAAAAACAACAAAGGCAAAGTGAAATGAAAAAAATATGAAGGGGAGGACCAGGGGAGGCCATGGCAGACACAGGAGCCCCTCGACTGGAAGCCAAGAGAGAAGAAGCTAGGCTGGAAGCTTGACAAGGGCTGAAGCCCAAGTAAGGACAAAACCATAAAGGTATATTATATCTAGCCAGTCCTGAGACAGACAGGTAGAGGTCAGAGGCCTAGAAAATGATACAAAGACCCAAAGCCCAGGGGAAAGATGGATGCCCAGTGGTTGGGAGAGAGAGAGAGGACAATTGGACAGAAGCCCAGGAGGGGCCATAAGTGTCAACACTGCAAAGCCATGCAGGAAGCTGGGGGAGCTGGCAAGGAGGTCATGCCAGCAGTGGGACTAAGACATCTGGCCTCCTGGGTGGGGACTACAGGTTGGTATTGGAGGGGGTGTTCCTTTCCTAGGGAACAGGCGGGAAGAGTCAAAGGGAGGTGGCAATGGCAGCTGGCTGGCTATGCCATGATCAGAATGCAGAGAATGCCGGCAGCCTGCCCCAGCATGTCCCCCAGAGGAAGCAAATGCCTAGGGCGGGGGTGGGGGGTGGAAGGGAACAGGAGCGGGCAGGCTATCCTGGCCCACCCCCTCACACCTGCTGCCCTAGAAGGTCAGGCCCTGACATGGAAGGGCAAAAGGGGCCAGGACTGTGACCCTTTTATGCCACTAGACACTGTTAGCCCTACTTGAACTTTGGAGGCAGTAGGCCTCCAGGCACCTGCCTCCCGGAGGCTAGGGAGGCCTCTGGGAGGAAAATGAAAGGCTGCCTGCCTGCAACCCTGAGGGCAGCCCAGATGCCTCAGTATGGGCGTAGTCAGGGAGTCACTCACTCACTGTTCAGAACCGCCAGGACAGGCGCTGGACAAGTTCTAACAACCAGGTGGCCTCCAGCAAAGGCCTCCCTTTCCTGAACCTTAGTTCTACATCTGGACAGCAGGGCTAGGAATCCTGTTGTACATATCAGATGGATTTGATGAGACGGCCCCTAGCCCGGGGCTAGGCACGGAGTATGTGATCAATAAAGGGTGATCATAATCACTGCTATCATCATCGTCTCACTGATAGGACTTAAATGCCTGGTATGTGGAGTCAGGTAGTCAGTGTTCAAATCCTGGCCCTGGCTCTCTCTCGTCTTATGTAGGTAACCTGAGGTAAGTGACTTACAACTCTGAGCAGCAGGCTCCTTCAGTATTTAATGGACTTAGCATTGCACTGACGTCCTGGAGTGCTGTGAGGATTCTGAGGGAGTACTCAGTGGGGCTCACAGACATGGTATGACAAGGACAGCACTGCTGGCGCCCAATGAGGTGTTCCAACCGGAACTCTTGGTAGGCAGTCTTACGATCTGGAAGCTGCAAGACCTGGGTAAGGCAGAGATGTGCCTTCCCTGCTAGGTGACACCAGGACCTTCTTCTGGTCAAAGCCTCAGTTTTCCTCCTCTGGACAGGACAGAGAGCTAGCCCCTCCCGGGCCTGTTCTAGCAGGCTACAGCATTACTTGCAAGCGGTAATGCTGCCAGCCTGCCCACCCTACCCACCCAGCAGTGGGTACACGTGTGTCAAGAGATGCACAGGTAGGCAGTGGAGGCTGTGGACATGTAAGAAATGGGTGCTCAGAGCAGAGGGTAGCCCGAGACCTGCCCTGCAGTTTACAGATCTGCCTAAACAGAAACTCCTCCTGTGCATACTTCACAAGAGGTCTAGGTCAACTATAGTGACAAATGCAAAATGTGCTGGGGAGAAGCATGAGGTACACAGCTCATAACCTCAGTAAATGAGCACAGGGGACACACGCAGCCCATGTCCCTATGTCCTGGTGCTGGAGACAAGCCTAAGATGGTGCTTTGTTAAGGGCAAGGCCTGGCTCCTTTGTCAAGCGGCTCCACCCCGAGCCTAAGCCACAGCAACTCCTACCCACAGACACAAACCAGACTCCTTCCTTTACCATCATCTCCTCTGCTCTCAGGGCTTAAACCCCCCTCCATAGTGCTGCTATGGTCACATCACAAAACCTTCCACAACTCCCCACTGTCCTCAGGGTAACATTACCGAGTCCTCTGATATCTAACTCTTGCTTACCAATTCAACAACCCTCTACTTTCCAGGGGCCTTGATTTTACAGTCTCTAGTCTTCTAATTAACTGCTTCTACCTCGGTGCCTTTGCACACACTCTCCCGTCTCCCTGCCTTGCCTAGCTATCATCTTACAATACCTATCGAGCAGCAACTCACAGGCCCCAGGCCCTTTCTCCAAGCCCTTTCTGACATTTCTGACTGAATCAGCATCTTCTCAAGACAGGCACAGTACAGCTTCCTGAGCATTGACCAGCCACCCCCAACCACTGTACACTGCCACTGTTCACAGACAGCTGTCTACTGCACCTTGTCCGGAGGATGGCCAAGCTAGATTCACAGCTGGAGGCGTGCCCGGTACCCACCCTCCATTCCTGGCCTTCCACATGTGAGAAAAGCACCTGTTAAGAGTCTCAGTCTCCCCATCTTTCACTAAGCACCAGAGCCAGCCTGCCTTAGTGTGAAGTTACTGACCTGGCCTCAGTTTCTTCCAAGCAAACACATTCCTGCCACCCACCTAGCAGTGACGTAAAGACAAAATGAGCTAACATTTGAAAGTGTTAGCTCGGGGTGTGTGGTTGATTGCTATGTCATGGGCTGGGTGTGAAGTGTAGTGAGATAACCCCGAGCTATGCTTGTCTTCTTGGAGGTCCAGGAGATGCCATCATGGCTAGCACTCTGTGCCTCCCTTAGCCCCATAGGGACCTGGCTTGTGGAGTGTGTTCTCAGCACAGCCTTGCCGACTTTCCCCCAACAAGCACCCTGAGATAATGCCACACCACATCTGCAGAGTACCTTGCCTGGAATGTGGGCTCTACAGAATCTGCCAGAGAAGACCAACCTCCCCACAGCCCTCCTAGAACAGACAGCTCCAATGGCAGCCCAGCCACCTACCCTCTTACCTGTTCCGGGCCTGCCCATGATGACTTCCTTCTTGGGGGCAGGGTGGCTGGGATAGCTGCTGGGCACTAGAACTGGCAACAGGGCAGCAGGTGAAGGGTGAAAGGCCACGGGCTGGAAGGGTGAAGAAGCCAGGCCCAAGGTGGGCATCGGCTGGGCCACAGCAGTCGGTGCGGCTGGAGGCACAGTGATGGGCACGGGGGCAGGCAGAGGTGGAGGCAGGCCAGGTTTCCCGCTGGCCACCCCAGGGGGGACCGGGGTCTCACGGCAACCCCGCCCAGGCCCCCCAGCCCGTGCCTCACCGGCAGTGCCCACCTCTCCAGGGAATTTGGAGGGCAGCGGCACATCAGGGTTGCGAACAATGACAGGTGAGTCCCGCTGCACAGCAGGTACCCTCCGCACAGAGGGCCCTGGATCTGAGGTGAGTCCAGCAGGTGGGGGCAACAGCAGCAATGGAGAAGGCTGGCGGGAGCGAGAGAAGGGCACAGCGGGTGACACAGCTCGGAAGCCAGCCGGTGTGGAGGGGGTAGGTGTGTGGGACACTGTGTCCACTCCGGAGTCTAAGCTGTCACTCTTGGGGAAGTCTGGTGCGGCTCCCCCACCTCCTGCTCCAGAGGCCCCCAATGTCCCGGGGTGGGGCAGCAGTTCTGTCTTCCTCCGCCCAGGGCTAATGGGCACAGTAAAGGTTAGGTTGGTCTGGAAGGTGGGTAGGATGCCAGAGGAATGGCGCTCACGAGGGGCAGGTGGCGGTGGATGGGGACCCAGGTCTGGTGGTGTCAGCACACCTGCCTTAGGGGTGCTGGCACTCAGGTGGCGGCTGCGAACAGCAGTGCGCTGGATGACAGGTGAGGCATTTATGGGGCTGAAGTTGGCAGGGCGGAAGCCGAAGAGCGGTGAGGGTGAAGGTGAGGGGGCCGGGGAGAAGGGCGACTGTGTGGAGACTGGCGAGAAGGAAGGTGTGCCTGAGCGGGAGCTGCCCAGTGACACCAACATCACCGCCGCCTCACACTCATCAAATTCGAAGCGTGACAGGTCGGCAGGTGCCACCAGGCGTGGGCGGGAGTCTCCCCGGGCTGCCACACTGCTGGCTTCACTGTCCCTCGAAGTCTCATCACCCCAGTCAAACTCAGTGCTTCCTTCTCGGGCTGCCACACCAGCAGGCCGCCCAGCCCCGCCTGGCCCACTGTCTGCCAGGCCCTCCATCTCTTTGGTTCTCATGGACAGGTGGCGTGAGCAGTACCCCCGCCGTTGGGACTCCTTCATGCAGCCGTCCCGAGAGCACAGCCGGCGCCATTGCTTGCCATTGAACTTCTTCCGGATGCCATTGGGTGTGCAGACCACGTCGCCCTTCTTGTACTTCTGCTGGGCTGCAGTCAATGGCGTGCGAGCACGGGCTGCCGGTGCAGCTCCCTTCTCCAGTGAGGCCACGCTGCTACTGCGGCTGCCACCCTGGCTCCCTTCCTGGCAGGGTGAAGGCTGCTCGCTAGGGCGGCCAGGGCCACCAAAGGCTGGGGACTTTGGGGGTGGTGACAGGAGCTGGGGTGGAGGCAGTGGGAGCAGGACTGGGGTGCCCAGGGCTGGTGGGTGCCTCTCCTCACCCTCCTCACTGTGAGTCCCCAGGTTGCTACCAAAGCTGATGTTGGAGACCTCAGCATCTTCAGGCTGCTTGGGCTCCAAGGAAGAAGAGCAAGGAGGCAAGGTGGCCCCAGGCTCAGCCTGCTCTTCCTCTGGGCCTGCAGGGTGCTTCCTCAGCAAGGCCTCAGGTTCCCAGGGGGGCCGAAGCAGGCGCAGGCTGGAGCGGGTAACCCAGATGGCCTCCTCGGGCTCACGGTGCAGTGGCTGTTGTGCTTGTGGCAGAGTGCCTGGTGAGCCTGCATGGGAGCTGGGGCCAGGGCTGAGGCGGACCTTATAGGCAGCTGGTTTAGTGGCCACCTCCACCACTACACCCTCTCGGTAGGCAGCCACGCCAGGCTCCACACAAGTGCAGACAGCTGTGCCCACCATCAGGGCACCTGGAGGTGGTGTGGCATCCAGCACGACATCCACACCCCCACCTGGTACTCCTTCATAGAAAGTCAAGGCTCGGTCCCCAGGGAACTGCACACCCAAGTCCTGGCTACGGCGCACCTGGCGCACGACAGCCGGCAGGAAGAGGCCATCACCACGCCGAGCCAGTACTCGCTGAGACCTTAGCTGCCGAAGGTCATAGCCTCCACTAGTGCCAGCAGAGGGCCAGGGGCCTGGACCACACGCCTCAGGGGGCTCATCCTCCAGGTCGGCTGAGTGCTCACTGGCTGTGTCAGTAGAGGAGGACCTAGTGGAGGTGGGTGGCTGAGGAGGCACACCCAGGGCACTGGCGTCCTCAGGTGTCCGCTCGCGCTCCTCAGGGGCTCCGACCAAACCACCAGTGCCATGCTCCTCCACATACTTCTTCTTGGGCGCTCGAGACTTGAATGTGGCTGTCTTGCGACTGAGTGAGGGCTCCCAGCGGCCTGCCTCCCCATCCCCCTTAGGGTCCTCAGCTAGGCCTGCAGTAGGGTCATTGGGCTGCAGCTCTGGATGTGATCCCTCAGCTCCAGGGTCCCGCTCAGCCTCCGCCTCCTCACCCTCTTCAGCCTCTTCTGGCCCTGTCTGCTGCTGTGGCTGTGCCTGCTCATCCTCCTCCTCTGGCTTGTCACCCTCCCCGGCCCCTCGCCGTCTCAAAGCCTTGGCCCTGGTAGCTGGTGGGGACTTGCTGCCACTGGTGGAACCTGCAAGGCCAGGGCACGCCTTCTTCATTGGCTTCATCGTCTGTCCACCTGTGAGGCAGGAGAGCAGCAGAGATCATCGGAAGCAACTGTGAATACCCACAGACCCAGGGTCCCGAGGGTCTTCCTACTTGCTGAGCTGACTGTCTCAGTTCCACGACCCACAAGACCACATCAGGTGAGTTATGGCAAGCATTCAGACGCAGACTGGCACCTGGGTCTCCTGAGCATATACAACCTTGGCTCCCTGCTCCTTCTGCAGGGGACATGCAGTATGCACACACAGGTTCCAGGTGCCCCCAAAGAGTGTGAGGATCCCTGAGGGTTCACACTGCCGGAGCAATCACACTGTCCCAAGCCCTCAGCTAAGCTGCCTAATTTCCCCGCCCAACAGCCCTAAGAGGTGAGTGCTACTATCAAGCAAGGTGCAGAGAGACGAAAGTGCTTTGATTACGATACAAAAGGGGGGGGGGCCTGAACTCAGGTGCTCTAGGGCTCCAGAATCTGAGCTCCTAACCACTGCTGTGTGCTGCCCATCATGTGATCTACACATCATGCTTGCTCTCACATCACATAGTGCACATACACAAATGCACACAGAGACACACATAAGCACCGAGCCACAGAAAGGGAGGTGACACGGCTGAGATATAAGCCTCTCTCCTCCCTCTACTTTCCCTCCACCCCTCCAGGCAGTCATGCATGGCCAGGTACTGTGGGAAGGAGTAGGCAGCTGAGAGTCCCTAGGGATGGTTGCCCACTCTGCTCAGTATCCCAGGTCTGCCAGGTACAACCATCTTCTCAGGTCCTGGCAGGGAGCAGGCAGGGGCACGTTTGGGGCAAGAGCTCATACCAGCACAGCCACAGGACTGTACATGAGCACAGGCACGCGCACAAATGCAGCACACGTCATCACACAGTGGGACACAGAACTGCACACCCCAGGGTTTCTCTGTCCCACTACACGGGAGCCTTCCCCTTCCCCCAACAGCACCCAGCGTGATGCCTGCAAGCCCAGCCCCCACTTGTGGCCTGCATGTCTCCTCACCCAGACTGGGCAGGCTGGGCAGGGTGTCTGAAATGGTCAGCACCCTCAGATACCCAAATATGCTCTCCAGCTCCAGGTGGGGATAAGAAGGACGAGGGCACAGACAGCAGGACAAGCCCAGCAAGGCAACCTCCCCCACTTCCTGAACAGTCACTCTGCCCGCCCCCTTTCGCACTGCCCTGAGAAAAGAAGGGGAAAAAAAAAGGCAAAACAAAACCCCTAAAAACTTTACTCCAAAGTGACTTGGAAAACTTGAGAAGCCAAACATGAGTTGTCCTAGATTCCCTCAAAGACAATCAGAGACCCCTCTGACAGTTTTCAGGCTGACTGGGATCCCAGATCTCATGCTCTCTAACTTGAGGCCTTCTTCTGTGGGACAATCTGGGGTTCTCATAGGCAGATTCTGAAGGGCCTGGGAGTAGCACCCTAGTGCTGTGGAGTTAAGCAGACTCCACTGCCATCTCTCCACTGACTTGCGAGGACACCATTCTGGAGCCTGAGATCTGGTACAAACAATGCCCAAACATAAACCTTTAGACCCCACCCAGGGCCGACAAGTACACCAACCAACATCTCTTAACCCTGTTACCTGGATTGGTCTCTTTACCCCAGAGCCAAACCTCTCTTTCTTGGGGCCTACTCGCTTCCTGTGCACCATAGCTAACTACTACCCAGGGTCCTGTGGGCCCTCACCTCCCTTTCAGAACGTTAAACTTCTGAAGCTGAGGCCACCCCCATGTCCTTTAGGGTCTCATACCCTCTACTTCCATCCACCCTCCTGACACCATCTTCTCTGCCACTCTCTCCCATCTTGTCACCACCTCTACCTTATTTCCTCAGATACTAGGCCCCCTCCAGTTACCCCCTGCTGGTCACCCCATTTATTTCTATCACCTATTCCTCCCAGTCACTCTTCTGTCAGCCATCTCTAGACCTCCAAATCTGACACCTCTGCCATCGCCTCTCTTCATCACCCCCTCCAACTCCGTCCCCTTCCTCTCCCTGTCACCCTGATCTAGTCCTGTTACCCCTCCATTCCTGTTATCAGCACTCTCCCCCAGTCACTTCTTTTCTGTCACTCCCCACTTCCTACCACTTCCTCCACTCTGTCACCCCTTCCCACACCATTCCGCCCACCTCTTTTGCCCTGTACCCCTTCCCGTCCCTGCCACCTGTCCCCTCTCGGCCTCCAGCTCCCCTCCACCCCCACGCAGTGTCAGCTCTGGCCCCGCCCTTCACCTCGGGCTCCGCAGGGTTTCGGGGCGGGGGGCCGTGGCCCCGGCTCAGTCCGGTCCGGTCCCTCCCCGCCCCCCCTCCGGCTCTCCCTCTCGATTCTCCCTTTTTTTTTTACTCCAACACACAAAATGGTGAATGGACCTGCAACAGCTGGAGCAACCAGCCAATAAACGGCCACAACCCCGGTGACCGGCGCCAACCTAGGCCAATAGATATTCTCAGTCTAGTCGGCTCCGCCTATTGTCCGCAAGCGACACTCGCTACCACCAATTGCGCTCTTCCGGCAGCGCCAGGAGGCGGGGCCAAATTTCAAGACCGGCCTCCCTCCGGGACCGACACCAACCTAAGCCTACGACTGCCTGATCTGCCTAGAACTCTACCTTACAACAAGTAATGGACATCTGCTTTAACCAATTAACAGACTATTTATGTGCCGAATGACAGTTACAGTACCCAATCACCATGCATGTTAGGCAAGAGACCAGCCCCTGTGAGGGACAGTAACCAATGAAATGAAGGGAGGCGGGGCTAAAGGATATGACCTCCAATGAACAAGCTCGGGAGGCGTGGCCCGAGGGTTTGTTGACCAGCTGATCGCAATGCCTGCTGGGAATAGTAGTCGTCTTCTGTATCCGGCCCGTAGTCGAAAGCATAAGGCAGACTACAACTCCCATGTGACGGAGTGTATGGAGCTCCAAAGAACCCGGGCGAAGAGAAAAAGTCGGAAAGGACAGTTCCTCCTGAGTCTCGCTGGACACTGGGAACATCTTAGACCCAGGGCCCCGACTCACCCGGATTCCTGGCTCTGGCGTCGCCAGTGGCTCCTCGCAGTGGCGGCTGAAGCGGCACGAGGGGGAGGTGCAAAGAGCAGCCAACCGACACCCGCGAGCTCCGCAGCCAATCAGCAACGGCTGGGGCGGCGCAATGACCTCACCGGTTCTACTCTCTTGCCCCTCCCCCACGTGGTTGTTGGTGCTGGTAAACCAGAGTAGAGAAGTTTGGGGTAGGGGGATGGGAGGAGAACTAGTGATGTCACCTTTCCTCTGCGTGATTGGCTGTTGGGTGGTCGGACTACGGCCAATCAACAGTCTCAAAAAGTCTGGCGCGGCCCCGCGGAAAGCCCTGTTGCCACCAGAAGGAGAGAGGACCTGAGGTTGTAGGGTAATGCGCTCTGCAGTACAGGCAACGCGCGTGGCCTGAGGCCGTAAGGCCGTGGTGTCAACTCCAAGACTTTTTGATTTTAGGACGGCGCACTTTTCTGATCACACCCTCCCATCTCCAAACTTTCTTTTGGGGCATAAGATGGGAAAATGCTGCACTTCCTGGGGTTTCACACTTTATTCCATAGGTGAAAAGCCCTGTGGTTGTTCACACCTGAGGAAAGATGTGTAAAAATCAGGGGTGGGTGTCACACCAGAGGTGAGGAGAAGAGCTTGTGCCACATACCCTCTGAGCCTAGATGGTTGTTGCCCCAATGCCAAATTTACACCAGGTGTGACTATCCCTAGTTTCACCCTACCCATCAGGTTTCCCCTGGATCAAAGGGTAATGGAGAATGATATACACCGGCTCTAAGGAAGGTTTCTCTTGCATATAATGGATACTCAATACTAATAGTGAGAAAACACATCCGGCCTATTGTAGCGCATCTTACTTTCAGTGCTGGCTAGTTTTTAAGTTGAGGCAAATACCAAGTCCTGAGACAGTGTGAACCCCGATTGCCTCTAAAAGATTGCCCTGTAGGCAAGTCAGTCAGTGCAGTACTATCTTAGTGATTGAGGTCCAACCCATTGTGGGTGGGTGCCACCTCTGAGAAGGTGGTCCTGGGATGTATAAGGAAGCAGGCTAAACAAACCATGGAGAGCAAACATTATGTAAGGCTCCTCCAGGGCTTCTGCTTGACTTCCTGCCCTGACTTCCCTTCAGATGGGCTTAATAAAATGTAAGGTGAAATAAATGCTTTCCTCATGGACTTGCTTTTGGTTTGCTTGACTACAGCAGTAAGACACTGTCCTAATGTCTGCACTATCCGTAAAAGAATGTTCTGTGGTATATGGCTGCTTCACACAGAGCAAGCGAAAAGAACCAGTTATCTATGGCACTGACCGTGAGGCAATTTCTCAATATCTATAGGAAGTCCCCACTGTCCACGGGGACTCAAGAATTTTTGGCAGGTCCTTACAAGTTCACAGAGAGCTTAGTCTATTACCCATGCTATTGTAGAACTCTGTCCTCACTAGTCCAGGCTGGTCACAAACTGGAGTTAATCTTCCTACCTCAGTCTCCCAAGTGCTAGAAATAAAAGCATTAAGGCCACGCCTGGGCTGGTTAAAAGCGCTGGGCCTAATCTAAAGGACCTAGATCTGATGATGCCACAAACAGCGGTGCATATTTAAAACTTAAAAACATGCACATACCAGCCGGGCAGTGGTGGCACACGCCTTTAATTCTAGCACTTGGGGTACAGGCAGAAGGACCCTCTGAGTTCAAGGCTAGCCTGGTCTACAGTAAATGAGTTCTAGGACAGGCAGGACTATATAGACCCTGTCGTCCAAACAAACAAAAATACACTTGGATAGCCCCCTAGCGAGTGGTTCAAGGTGGTCGCCAAGTGGGGCAGGGGCTGGGTTCAGGACAGCTACAGAGACTTCTTAAGAGTTTGCAAATGCAAACTGGCCTTGGTAGGTTTGAATACAAAGAAGATTGTGCTGTCCGCAGGGAGGCGACTGCTGGGCAGTTCACAGTTCCCACTGTGCATACAAGCCTGTGTTGTGGAGAGACTCAATTGGATCAGAGTGAAGGTGTGCTTCCCCTGTCGGTTCACATCAGGTGTGAGGATTAAACAAACACATCCTGCCAAGGAAATGTTCTGCTGTAGTGCCAAAGACTTTCTGCCTCTAGTGTGATTATGATGTCCATGGAGGGGATTTCCCCCACCCTCCCATACGGCTCGTGATCGTTACAGCATGCAGGCATGCGGGGAGACCTGTTAGTGGGCATTTACACGGGCCAAGGCTTATTGGAGGAAAGGTGTGTGTTCAGGGAGCTGATTCCTGCCGCTGAGAGAATTACATAAACTACAGTTAATTTACATACTCAGTTACACTGTCCTGTGGGGGAGGGGTGGTGTTCCCCGAGGTAAAACTGTCCTGCCTTAGGTTGCCCCGGGTCAAATCGCAGCTGGGCTTCTTCCCAAACTGTGTGATATGGGGAAGGTCACTTAATCCCCCAGTTCCTTGATTTCCACCGCTTTTAAAATGGGAATAGGGCCGAGGGTGTGGCTCAGTGGTAGAGCATTTGCAAAACCTCCGCTTGAGGTTCTGGGTTCTATTCCGGGCAGAGAAAAGAAGAAAAAGGCACAAAAGGCCTTGATGGCTTTGTTAGGAAGGCCTGCCGAGTTAGAGCAGTTCAAGCCAGTGCATTTTGAACAGCGGGATGAAGTTCCTCAATTTTAAGAAGAAGAAAGGAGACCCAGGCCCACGTCTGCGATAGCAGTATTAGAAGGTGGAAGTGGGAGGATCCAGATAGTCAGGAGTTCAAGGAAAGCTTTGGTTAGAGAGCCAGCTGGAGGTCAGCCAGGGCTAAAGGAGACCCTATTTCAGGAAACAACAAGGAAACCAGAAGAACAACCATATTCATCATGAAGAAATACTAAGGCAGGAAGTAATCCCAGCATTGGGGAGGCTGGTGCTGGGGGATCATCGAGACCTGGGCTACATAAGCAGACCTTATCTGAAGAAGCAAAAAGAGAAAGAAAAAATGCTAAACGTTTGAGAAACAGTATTTATTTAATCTGATTCGTATGTTGTGATATATATGTATGTATATTTCAGAATATTACTCTGATCTATCACCAGTTAAGTTTATTTATTTAATGCGTTGGGAATGTGTCTTCGTACAGGGGCTCGCGCTTAGCATGGACATGGTTTCATCCCCAACACCGTAATAAATAAATAAATTTACAACAGTAGAAAAGAGGACAAGGGGGGCTGGAGAGATGGCTCAGCGGTTAAGAGCACTGACTGCTCTTCCAGAGGTCCTGAGTTCAATTCCCAGCAACCACATGGTGGCTCACAACCATCTGTAATGGGATCTGACACCCTCTTCTGGTGTGTCTGAAGACAGCTACAGTGTACTTATATATAATAAATAAATCTTTAAAAAAAAAAAAAGAAAGAAAGAAAAGAGGACAAGGCGGTTGGGGATTTAGCTCAGTGGTAGAGCACTTGCCTAGCAAGCACAAGGTCCTGGGTTCGGTCCCCAGCTCCAAGGAAAAAAAAAAAAGAAAGAAAAAAGGAAAAGAGGGCTGGGGATTTAGCTCAGCGGTAGAGCGCTTTTACCTAGGAAGCGAAGGCCCTGGGTTCGGGTCCCCAGTCTCAAAAAAAAGAACAAAAAAAAAAAAAAAAAAAAAAAAAGGAAAAGAGGACAAGGGAGATGGTTTACTAGGTAGAGATGCTTGCTGCCAGGCCTGAGTCCCAGAGTTCTATCCCCTGAAAACTGTCTTCTAAACTTCACTTGGCTGGTGTGGCACATACATGTCTTGTCCCCAGCATGGATTTCTCTGAGTCCTAGGCTAGCCAGGGCTAACAATGAGACTGGTCCCAACACCCTTTAAACACCCTCCTCAAAAACAAACAAAACAGAGCAGAATCTGGGAGATGGCATTCAAGAGTGCTGACTGGACTTCCAGGGCATCAGCAGTCAATTCCCAGCACTCGCCAGGCAGCTCAGAAACACTTGCAACTCTAGTTCCAGGGGATCTGACAACTCCTTCTCAACTCCATGGGCACCAGGCACACACATGATACATTGATACATAAGAATACATACAGGCGGGGTTGGGGATTTAGCTCAGTGGTAGAGCGCTTGCCTAGCAAGCGCAAGGCCCTGGGTTAGGTCTCCAGCTCTGAAAAAAAATACATACAGGCAAAACATACAAATTAAATAATTTTGGAGGTGACAGTGGTGACAGTTTTGTTTTTTGAGACAGGGTTTCACTTTATAGCTTTGGCTATCCTGGAACTTGATAGGTAGACCAGGCTGCCCAGCCTCAGATTCACATTGATCCACCTGCCTCTGCTTCCCAGGTGCTGGGATTAATGGGATGGACCACAATGTCCAATAGTATTTTTAAAAGGATACTTTGCTTAAAGTGTTAGACTTTGAACATTATAACACACAGCTAGGCATGGTGATGCAAGCCTTTTAATCCCAGCACTCAGGAGGGAGAGGCAGGCAGATCTCTGGGAGTTCAAAGCCAGCCTGCTCTACAGTGGGAATCCAGGATAGGACAGCCAGGACTGGTTACACTGAGAACTGAGAAATCCTGTGTGTGTGTGTGTGTGTGTGTGTGTGTGTGTGTGTGTGTGTGTGTGTGTGGGGAGGGGGGGGGGGGGGGGGGAGTAAGAGAGAGAGAAGGAGGAGGAGGAGGAAGAGGAAGAAGAGGAAGAGGAGGAAGAGGAGAGAGACAGAGAGACAGAGAGAGAGAGACAGAGACAGACAGACAAAGCACATTAGGACATAGGCAGAACCGCCATGAGACTGAATGAGATTGAGGCCTGCCTGGCCTACACCACAGTGACAGTTTCAAACAAAACAAATAAGAACAGGACATGGTGGTAGACACCTATAATCCCACTCTACTCCAGAGCTGGAAGCTGGAGGACTAGGAGTTTGTTCAAAGTTGGCCTCAGCTACACAGTGAGTTCAATGTGGACAACACAAGACTCGGTCAAAAACAAACAAACAAACAAACAAACACCTAGCTCTCCCCACCCGCCCCATTACAGCAAGTAAGTAGCAGAGGGCTGCCCTGTCTGGCTTCAGTGAAAGAGGATAAGCCTCATCCTGTAGAGACTTGATGCCCCAGGGAAGGGGTGGGGTAGGGAGCACCCTCTCAGAGGCAAAGGGGAGGGGGAGGGGTGATGAACTTTTGAAGGGGGGGGGGACCAGGAACAGGGGGCAACATTTAGAATGTAAATAAATGAAACGATTAAAAAACAAAACCCCCAAAAAAAGTATGTAAACAAAACAAAACAAAACCCAAGGGTGGAAGGAAACACCAAAATATACATTTTTGTGTTTTTTTTTCTTTTCTTTTCTTTTTTTCCGGAGCTGGGGACCGAACCCAGGGCCTTGCGCTTCCTAGGCAAGCGCTCTACCACTGAGCTAAATCCCCAACCCCGTTATTTTTCTTTTTTGCAGCTGAAATTTTTACTTAATTTTACTTTATTTTTAAATCATCATCATTTTACCTCCTGACTGTAGTTTCCCTCCTTCCCCCCCCTCTTTTGGACACAGGGTCTCAGTATGCTGCCCTGGCTGTCCTCCAACTGGTTTTGTAGACAAGCCTGCCTGGCATCAAACTCACAGAGATCCTCCTACACCTGCCTCCTCTGTGTAGGCTGGATTAAAGGTATGTGCCGCAAGGATACCGGGCTCGACCTGTTTTTTCCCTTTACCTTTTTATCAGATATTTTTATTCTATGTATATGCGTGGCAGTGTACAATGTGTGTACATTGCCCATAAAGGTCAGAAGAGGGCTTTGGGTTCCCAGGACATGGATGGTTTCGAGGCTCAATGTGAGCGCCTGGAACTGAACCCGAATCCCTTGCAGAGAGCACAGTGTCCGGAAAGCACCCAGCAGCCTCTGCGGCCACCTTTCCCTTTGTTCTTTTGTACGGGATTCACGGGATTCACGCTGTATCAGGCTAGCCTCACCTCAGTAGATAACCTAGATTGACTTCAAACCTGAAATCCTCCCGGCTCAGCCTCCTGAGTGCTAGGATTAGAGGTGGCTTGACCCACTGCGCTTTGCTTACAAGTATTTTCAGAGCGTTAAAGTGACAGCCTAGGCCTAGCTCTTAAGAGCACTTGTGGGGTTGGGATTTGGCTCAGTGGTAGAGCGCTTGCCTAGCAAGCGCAAGGCCCTGGGTTCGGTCCCCAGCTCCGAAAAAAAAAAAAGAGCATTTGCTGCTCTTGCAAAGGACCCAGAGCTGGTTCCCATCACCGAGACAACTAAGAGGACAACTAAGAGTCTGAATCTCCAGATGCGGGGGCCCAGCGCCTTCCTGTTCACAGACAGTGCACTTGCGAAAACACAGGAAAAGATTCATACACGAACAGCAAGAGAAAATCATTAGAGGGTGGGACGGAAATGAAGCACGGTGGCTAGCGGAATGAAGCACGGTGGCTAGCGGCACTTGCTGTTCTTCCCGAGGACAGAAGTTCAGTTCCCAGCACCCAGATCAGGAGGCTCACGTCTGCCTGTAATCCAGTTGCAGAGGATCCGACCCCTCGCGTCTGCAAGAGCACCTGTCTTCACAGGCACGCACAACCCCACAGAAGCACAAACATACGCATGTAACTTAAAATAAGTTTAAAAATAAATCTCGGGCTGAAGAGATAGCAAGGGTACTTACTGCTCTTCAAAGAGGACCTGGGTCCAGTTCTTAGCACCCACATTAGGCCACCCACAGTTGTCTGTAATTTCAGTTCCAGGGAATCTAATGCTGTCTTCTTGTCTCCTTGGGTACCCATACACGTGAATATATTCACATGTGCCCGCACACTCATGCACACACACACAAGCACACTCGAGCGCGCGTGCGCGCGCGCGCACACACACACACACACACACACACACACACACACAAATAAAATATTTCTAAAAAAATATTTTCAAGGGTAATGTCATCCATGCCTTTAATTCCAACACAGGGAAGGGAGCAGCTGGCAGGATCTCTGTAAATGGAGGCTGGCCTGGTCTACATGATGGATTCCAGGCAACCCAGACCCAAACAATGATGCCCATTCTCAATTTCTTTTTTTTTTTCAAGTATGGTGGTGGGGAGGGAGCCAAGGGTCTCAGACATGTTAAGCATGTACTCTACTGCTCAACCCCTCAGCCTCTGAATATTTTTTTTCAAAGAAGAAAGTCTCCTGGTTTTGTGACACAGGCCTTAAAACTACTACATAGACCAGGCTGGCATTGAACTCATGACTCTTCTATTTCTGCCCCCTAAGCACTGGGATTGCAGCATGCCCCATCACGCCTGACTGGCCTAACACTTTAGGGAGTCTGCACACAGCCGTGAGCCAAAAGCATCCGTAATCTCAGCCCTCAGGAGGCTGTGGTAGGCAGATCGCTCTGACTTGAGGTCAGCTTGGTCTACACGGTGAGATACTGTCTCAAAGACAAATAGTTTATGCCGTCAGGATCTAATTAGTAAGCTTGTCCGTGCTTTGTGTGTGCTCTGGAAATGAGTCTTGGGGAAGGGATTCTAGGGCCGAGAAAATCTGCGTGATGAGTCAACTCACCCATCAGGAAGTGGTATTGGACACAGGACACTAAGTGACCTTATCATCAAGGTGAGGCAATAATAAAATAGGATATTTAACCTCCCGTCTCCCCACCCACACCCTCTTTAACAACATTTTATTTATTTATTTTTAAAGATTTATTTATTTTTTCTTTTTTTTTTTTTTTTTTTTCCGGAGCTGGGGACCGAACCCAGGGCCTTGCGCTTCCTAGGCAAGCGCTCTACCACTGAGCTAAATCCCCAACCCCTTATTTATTTATTATATATAAGTACACGGTCTCTCTCTTCAGACACACCAGAAGAGGGCATCAGATCCCATTACAGATGGTTGTGAGCCACCATGTGGTTGCTGGGAATTGAACTCAGGACCTCTGGAAGAGCAGTCAGCGCTCTTAGCCGCTGAGCCGTCTCTCCAGCCCCATTCTACTTATTTTGAATGTTTGGCTTGCAGGTATGTAAGTGCTCCATGTGTGTGCCTGGTGCCTATGGAGGGAGTAAGAAGATGTCATCAGATTGCCTGAAACGAGTCACTCACAGTTGTGAGCCAGCCGCCTCTGTGCACTGGGAACCAAGCCTGCGTCTTCTTTGAAAACAACCAGTCAGTTTTAATCCCAGCACTCAGGAGGCAGAGGCAAGTGGATCTCTGAAATTGAGGCCAGCTGGATCTACAGAGTGAGTTCTAGGACAGCCACGGCTACACAGAGAACACCCATCTCAAAAAGCAAAAGAAAAACAAGAAATGTTCTTAGTTCTTAACCACTGAGCCATCTCTTCAGCCATCTCATCTATCATATCATCATCATCATCATCATCACCACCACCACCATCATCACCACCACCATCATCACCACCATCATTATTTTGGAGATAGGGTTTCTCTGGGTTAGCCCTGACTGGCCTGGAACTCTGTCAGTAGACCAGGCAACCCTGGAACTCACAGATCCTTCTGCCTCTGCCCTCTGAGTGCTGGGATTAAAAGTGAGTGCCACCAGGGGCTGGAGAGATGGCTCAGTGGCTAAGAGCACTGACTGCTCTTCCAGAGGACCTGAGTTCAATTCCCAGCAACCACATGGTGGCTCACAACCATCTGTAATGAGATCTGGGGTCATCTTCTGGCCTGCAGGCACACATGCAGACAGAAAGCTGTATGGTGTATACATAATAAATAAATAAATATAAAAAAAAGTGAGTGCCACCAGGGGTTGGGGATTTAGCTCAGTGGTAGAGTGCTTGCCTAGCAAGCGCAAGGCCCTGGGTTTGGTCCCCAGCCCAAAAAAAAAAAAAAAAAAAAAAAAAGAAAGAAAGAAAAAAAAAAAGTGAGTGCCACCACTGCCTGGCTGTCTGCTATTCTTGACCTCGAACTGGATATATGAGAAGGATGACCTTCAACTCCTGGTCATCCTGCCTCCAACTCTCAGGTGTGTTGATTATTGTGTGTAACCACGACACCTCCTTCACCTGTATGGGAGAGCTCACTTGAAATAACAGGATACTCCACCTTCAAGGGGAATCCTAGTGTCTTAACTTGCGTGTGTATAGAAGAGAGGTTGGGTTACCTCTAATGGGAGAACTAAAATTGGTGGAGATGAACAGATCATATAATTGTATGGTTACAAAAGCCCATGAAGAGCTGGAGAGAAATGGCTCAGCAGTTAAGAGCACTGACTGCTCTTCTAGAGGCCCTGAGTTCAATTCCCAGCAACCACATGGTGGCTCACGACCATCTGTAATGGGATCCGATGCTTTCTTCCTTCTTCTGGTGTGTCTGAAGACAGTGACAGTGTAGTCATATACATAAAATAAGTAAATAAAAATCTTCGAAGGCCCAAGGAATTTTTTTTTTTTTTTTTTTGTCGGAGCTGAGGACCGAACCCAGGGCCTTGTGCTTGCTAGGCAAGCACTCTACCACTGAGCTAAATCCCCAACCCCGAAGGCCCAAGGAATTTAACTGGAACATGAGGTATCTATTAATCAAGACTGGAATGAAACTACTATACTCTCACTAGAATTTATTGGAGCCACTGTTGATTGAGGTTCAGTGTAAAAGTTAGGTCTGGTGGCTCCATGCTTCCAGAAATAAGACTCAGGGTCAAAATATATTTACAAACACCTTAGCCATATAGCTAGGCTCTTCTCTGACTAGATCCTAACTAACACAGCCCATCTATTTTAACGTACATTCTGCCGTGTGGCTGGTTACCTTGAAGCCACCTAGGCATGTTGATCATGGGGTTCTCTGGTCGGGAAGCACACAGCTTCTGAGAGTGAGCCTAGTTACATGACTGTCTATATGTAGTCATGTATATGTTGTTCGGGAGTTGCTCCCAAATCCAAAGGAATCCAAGTAATGTGGGAGTCACTCTGCTTGATAAATCACACTAAGGAAAGAATTGTGTGGGGAACATGTGGTTTGCAGCCTGTGTCACCGTTTACGCTCTGCAGTGTCCTGGGTCTCACTGGGTTTGATAGGTCTTTCTCTCGCTACTCTTTGTGGTCATGGAGACTGAATCTAGCGGCTCACACAGGGTTAGGGTAATGGACTACCGAGGAACCGAACCGTTCACCTTGCTGTCTATCTTGTCCTGGCTGGGCACTTCCAGGCAGGGTTCCTGTTCATGTTTTTGGTCTAGTTTGTTGACATTTGTTTTTCTTTTTAAGATGTAATTTATGTGAGTGCTATTTTCATGACGTGTGCATGACAGAACAGGGCATCAGATTCCATTACAGATGGTTGTGAGCCACCATGTGGTTGCTGGGATTTGAACTCAGGACTTCAAAAGAGCAGCCAGTGCTCTTAACCTCAGCCATCTCTCCGGCCCTGTTTTTTTTGTTTTTCAAGACAGGGTAGCCTTGGCTAGAATTTGCTCTGTAGACCAGGCTGGCCTCCTGCTTTTGCTTCCAGAGTGTTGGGATTAAAGGCCAGACATGTGCCTCCTCTGCCGCCACCACCTGTTTTTGTTTGCTTGCTTGTTTGTTTTGATTCTTTTTGCGGAGTCTGTATTGAATCCTAAGCTGTCTTGAAATCACCGTATAAGCAACTGTGGTAGTTTTCCTGTCTCGGTTTCTCAACCGGTACACTTCACAGGTGTGAGTCATCCCACCCAACTCTTGTCCATGCCCTGACAATAAGAGGATGTCGGGCTGGAGAGATGGCTCAGAGGTTAAGAACACTGACTGCTCTTCCAGAGGTCCTGAGTTCAATTCCCAGCAACCACATGGTGGCTCACAACCATCTGTAATGGGATCTGATGCCCTCTTCTGTGTGTCTGAAGATAGCTACAGTGTACTTATATATAATCAATGAATAAAATCTTAAAAAAACAAAAAAAAGAGGATGTCATCTGTGTCCCGGTGGTAATGGAATGAAGTGTGCCAGGCCCATGAGAGGAGAGTTATTTACACTGGTTTTCATGGTAACAGAAGCAAAGCTCCCTTTTCTTCTCTTCTTCCTCTCCCTTCTCATCATCTTTAAACGGAGTCTTAGCATGTAGCCCTGGCTGTCCTAGAACTCGCTCTGTAGACCAGGGTAACCTGGAACTCAAGAGATCCACCTGCCTCTGCCTCCCGGGTACTGAGATTAAAAATGTGGGCCACTTCCCTAGATTGACCACACATGCTTTTAGTCCCAGCATCCAGGAGGTCCAGGACGGCCTGTACCAGGATAGCCAGCACTACACAGAGAAACCTTGTCTTGAAAAAACAGAAAGAGAAAGAAAAAGGCAGAGGTTTGTACAGGGTACCCGTGAAGCATCGGAGGATCCCTTAGCCCATGAGGACTCAATGGCCTCCTTGCAAGAAATGGCCATTGATCAACAGTAGTTTTTTTTTTTTTTTTTTAAAGATTTATTTATTTATTATATATAATGAGGAGCTGTCTTCAGATACACCAGAAGAGGGCCGGATCTCTTTACAGATGGTTGTGAAATGTGGTTGCTGGGAATTGAACTCATGACCTCTGGAAGAACATGCTCTTAACCACATCTCTCCAGCCCAACAGTAGTTTTGATTATAAATTTGACTGTGTGGGTATCTCTCCTAGAGATGGTTGGGTTCACAACTGTTACCACCTTTTAGGCTGAGAATCACACGGCAGTCACATGGATTGGAGAAAGAAGTTACAATAAGATCCGTAAGTAAGTTACCGCAGAAGACAGAAAACCTGGGGACATTTTCGGCCCCTGGCTTCCATTCTCTGGTCGAGGTAGTGGTGGCACATGCCTTTAGTCACAGCCACTCAGGAGGGAGAGACGAACCGCTCTCCTTCCAGGCCACACAAGGAAATCTGCACACACTGCATAAACTCTATCTACGTATGCCTGAATCCATGGTAACCTATGTGGAGGTCAGAGGTTAACTTTAAGGACTTGACTTTTTCCTTCTGCTCTGTGGGTCCCAGAATAAGATTCAGGTTATCAGGCTTAGTGGCAAGCAAGTACCTTCATCCACTGAGCCATCTTACCAGCCACTATTTATTTATTCCGGCTTTCAACCTTCCAAGAGCTCACACTGCATATGTATATTACCCTGCCTGAGCCCTGAGATAGCCCAGATTGGTCTCAAACCTCTTATCTAGCTAAAGATGACCTTGAACTTCTGATCTTCCAGTCTTCACTTCCCGAGTGCAGGAAATAGAGGAGAATGTATGTCCTGTTTCACTCCGGTCAGGAGCGGGAATGAAGGTCTTTGTGCCTAAGAGGCAAGCATTATCAAAACAGAACTACATCTTCAGCCTGGCCCTGACTCCTTTTACTTTAGCCATACCTTTGGAAGCTGGAGAGATGGCTTGGGGGGGTTAAGAGCAAAGGCTGCTCTTTCAAAGGACTCAGGTTCAATTCCCAGCACCCACAGGGTGGCTCTCAACCATCTTTAACTGGATCCAGGTTCAGGGTGTATGACACTCTCTTCTGGTGTTTTGGCTCCAAGGCACATGTCATACACGGACAGACATGCAAGCAAAACACTCGATACATAGAAAATAACAGCAACAATAATAGTAATAATAATAGTTGTTTTTAAAAGGATTTAACTTAGTGCATTGCAAGAGTACAGTCAGCAGGATAGTTAATCAACACCCATCTCTCTGTTTGCTTGAGGTAGGGTCTTGCCAGTTACCTTGGGGTTCCCCCCCCCCCCGGAGCTGAGGACAGAACCCAGGGCCTTGCACTTGCTAGGCAAGCGCTCTACCACTGAGCTAAATCCCCAACCCCCAGGGTCTTGCTATATATTCCAAAGTGGCTTTAAACTTAGGGTACTCTGTCTCAAGCCTCCCAAATACCAGGATTACCAGCAACCATCATCGACTTCACAGTGCCAGTAATGTGTGTTATGTGTGTTATTTATAGTTGGGTGTCTGTAAGGCATAGGGTGCTCACATCAGTGAGGTAGATATATTTGCATATACACATACTATATACACTTATAAAGCATGTATATACATGTTTCTTACTGTTTATATTTATTACCACTATAAATCTCATTTGTATATGTATTTTGTTATTTTAAAAAATATTTTGAGGGGTTGGGGATTTGGCTCAGTGGTAGAGCGCTTGCCTAGCAAGCACAAGGCCCTGGGTTCAGTTCCCAGCTCTGAAAAAAAGAAAAGAAAAAAAAATATTTTGAGCTGGGCAGTGGTGGAGAACACCTTTAGTCCCAGCACTCTGGAGGCAGAGGCAGGCAGGTCTCTGATTTTGAGGTCAGCCTGGTCTACAGAGTGAGTTCCAGCACAGCCAAGGCTACCCAGAGAAACCCTGTCTTGAAAACAAAAACTAAGAGGGATGGCTCAGCGGTTAAGAGCACCGACTGCTCTTCCTGAGGTCCTGAGTTCAATTCCCAGCAACCACATGGAGGCCCACAACCATCTGTAATGGGATCCGATGCCCCCTTCTGGTGTGTCTGAAGACAGCAATGGTATTTCCATATACATAAAATAAATACATATAAAAAAAGAAAACAAAAACTAACTAACTAAATAAATAAATACTTAGCTGGGTGGCACACGCTGTTACTGTCAGCACTCAGGAGGCAGAGGCGGCCAGAGTGTTGTGAGTTCCAAGTCAGTTTGTTCTACATAGTGAGTTCTAGACCGGCTAGAAGTATAAATCAAGGAGACATGATTTAAAATAGATAGATAGATAGACAGACAGACAGACAGACAGATAGATAGATACCTGGGCTGGAGAGATGTCTCAGTGGTTAAGAGCACTGACTGCTCTTCCAGAGGCCCTGAGTTCAATTACCAGCAACCACATGGTGGCTCCCAACCATTTGTAATGGGATCCGATGCCTTCTTCTGGTGTGTCTGAAGACAGCAACAGTGCACTCACATACATAAAATAAATAAATAAATCTTTAAAAAAATACTCAATTAAAAAAATGTGTGTGTGTGTGTGTGTGTGTGTGTGTGTGTGAATGTCAGCGGAGGAAGGAGAGTGTATTACATTTACCTGAAGTGGGATGCACAGACAGGTAGTTGTGGGCTGCCAGATATTGCCTTAGGAACTGACTAGGGTTGTCAGCAAGAGGTGCTCCTAACTGCTGAGTCATCTCTCTACCCTCCTTATTTTGGTTTCTTGAGACAGTGTTTCATGCTGTAGCACAAGCTAGCCTTGAACTCTCATGTAGCCCAGGCTGGTCCTGAAATGGGTGCTGAGATTACTGGAGTGAGCCAGCCCGCAGAGCTTTATTTAATTAATTATTGGTGCTGGCAGGGAAACAGAGACTCCCGAGCCTGCCAGAGACACGCTCTACCACTGAGCTATTACCCCACCCCAAGTATTACTGTGCGTTTACATCGCGACCTTGTTTTTAATAATGATTTTATCTTTCAGATAAATACCAAATAGCATTTTTACAGATGAGGCTTAAAGAGGTGATTTCACTTGTTTAAGGTAAGAGAGTGGGTAGCAGAAGTAGAGTTGCCACTCAAGGCTGTGTTTGTTGTCAGGAAGTGGGGACACGGGGTGTGTTAGGGATCTATTTTAAACAGCGCAGTACAATGGCGAGACTGGAATTGTACGGATCGGGCCTCTCTTACTGATCCCAGCACTTCCTTGCTATAGTAGATTTTTGGCAGATTGATTTCCCCTGGAAGAAAGAGCCTTTTATTCTAAATCTGTGGTAGGGGTTACAATAGTAAGGCCCCTCATTGGGATTTTATGAGTATGAAGATGTTACGGACAATGCTTGGCTCACAGCCTGGCACATCGTGAGCACTCAGGATTGAGAGCTGTTATTGTAACAATGATGATTATTGCTGGACCACGCTGCTCCCAGAGGGTTACAATATCCGTGGGGAGCTGCACTGTCCGTAGGCAAGGTTACATAATTCCCCAAAGGGGTGACACTTCCCTGGAGGCCATGGTCTCCCTAAGGAGGAGGCAAGAGACTTCTCTGCGGCACCCGTGAGCTGGTTTAAAGGCTGAATAGGAAACCGGCAATGGAGAAGTTTGGGTTTGAAGCCTTAAGCACCTATAGCCTGAACCAGATAGGCCTTCCCTCTTGCCTGCTGCGTCTCTGATTCATCATCCTTTCAGTCTCCTAGCCCCATATCTCTTCCTTTGGCCACTCCGGTTTATTTTTCATTATTTCCCTGAGAATGTTCAGGCTTAGCTTATGAGAGTATAGCTTCTGTTTCCCCTCTACCCAGCAGCAGCAGGCTGCCTACCTGCATCCGATCGGTACCCCGATTTCCTGTTTCCCGAGCCTCAGGCTCCATCCATTCTTCCCATCTGCTGCAGCGAACGCAGACTTAACACTTCCCCTACGCTCAGGCCTTTGGTCTTAAGCCCTGTCTTCCTCTCTCCTGGCGACCCCCAATGCTCCTCCGGAGCACATTTGTTCAGACTTGGGTCGCCCCCAGCATCCTGGCACTATCTCCGGAACCCCCTGCTCCAGTGTGGAGGTGGGGTACCTCCGGCCGCGCTCCCAGGACAGCTGCAGCCTAGGGACCGTGGTGATTGTGGGGGCTCCCGAATGCATTCTCTGGTCACTTCCTCCGCAGCTGGACTGGGTCTATCAGGAAGGCCAAGACCCCATCTCCACAGGAGTCGAGGGTACAACCGCCTCCCCATTTCCGATGCTGGGAAATGTTTCCCACCCATTCCACCCCACCCCTGGACAGCTGCCCTCTTTCAGGCTCGGGGTTGAGGGGGGTTGGGTAAACTCAGGCTGGGAAATGGCTCTGCTCTTGATCATCCTCCAAGAACCAGACTCCGCCCCCCTGCAGAGAAGATTCTGCCCCTTCCCCACAAAAATTTCTAATCGTCCCCCTTCATAAAATTCCTTTCCTCCAAAAGGTCCCAAAAGAAACTCTGGAGCCAGGAAAGGGCAGAAGAGAGGCAGCAGGTACTGAGCGCTGAAGACTTAAGTTCTTCTGACTTAGAGACTCCAAGAAGGGTCGTGACCCCCAGGACCCCCCCCCCAGCCCCTCTCTGCCCTCTTCTCCCCTTCCGCCCCCCCACCCCCCCGCCGCGCGGCCCCTTTAAGCCTAGAGCCGACCGGTCCTCAGTGGCTGCGCGCCGGCAAGCGTGTGTGAGTGCGCGGGAGGGGGCGGGCACAGTGTCTCCATGGCGACGCGGTGGTGACGTCGCCGGCCGGGGGGCGTGGGCGTCCCGGCCCCGGAGTGCGATATTAACCCGGGAGGCGGCGGCGGGGAGGGGAGAGGCTCTGAGAGGCGAGGCCGGGTGCGGCGGCGAGGGCGTCCCAACGGGCGCGGGACGGGACGGGGCAACGCGGGCGCCTGGAGCAGCGGCCCGGAGTCGGGGCGCCTTGCCCCGGGCCCCCCAGCATGAAGACCCCAGCGGACACAGGTGGGGGCGGGGGCAGCACGTGTGGGGGAGACTTGTTGCCCCGGGAAACCGGGAGGAAAAACTTTGGGTGGGGGCTGAAGGGGTTCTGGGGAGCCCGATTGATACCCAGTTCTTGGGGACCCCCAAGCACTCGAGACCTGTTGCTTCTCGCGGCGCGAGCTGGGGTGCTGCCTGGAAGCCCCAATTCCGTGGATCTTTTCGGAATGGTGTGGGTGCTGCGGGTGCTGTTCTTTCCCTGCCCGGACCCGGCAACTTGGGTTCTCCCGGGATCACTAGGGTGGCAGAGTCCCCTCCCTGTCGTTCTGTCACGTTGCACTCCGGGGGCCGGGACGTGTGCGGGGCGAGGTGGGGGTTCTGCACAGGGACCCGCTATGCTCGGTTCTGCGTTGCGCGGTCCGGCCCGTGACCTTCACGGCGGCGCGTGCCCAGCACCGGGTGAGCGGGATACGGGATGGCCTGGAGCTGGGCGTGAGTGGGGAACACGGGACTCGGGGTCCGGGCTGCACCGCCCCTCCCCCGTCCGTCTCCTCGCTCCCCCGCCCGGACTGAGTCGCAAAGTTCCAAAGCGCAGCCCGAACGTTCGAAAAAGGAACTTTTTGTTTCCGACCTTAGAACGCGCGGCTTTAAGGTGGCTCAGGGGAGACTTGGGTACCCTCCTCCGACGCGGGCGGAGGCTGGGAGTTGAGGAGGGTGGGAAAGATGGGGGGGGATGCAGAGGCTCCCTCTTCGTCCTTCCCCCCCCCTCCCCGATTCTGCGCCTCTTTCAGCGGGCCGTCTTTTCCCTCCGCCCCTCTCTTCCCCGCCAAGTTGCTCCTCCTTAAGGGGCCAGGGTTCCCCTCCCCCCCCAGATCGCTGGGCGGGGGGCAGCAGGATTAACCCCCCCTCCCACTCGGACTTTCCCCCTTCCCCTCCCCCGCCGCCCCCGGGCTTGCACAGGCTGGACTTTGCGCCCGGGCGCGCGGGGGGGAGGGGGCCTCGCCGCCCCCTGCCCGTCTGCCCTGTCGGAATCCGGCCCGGGGCGGGGACGAGGGAGGGGGAAGGGGGCCGGGCGCCGCTGTTCAAACTTGTTTCCTTCCCCCGGCGGCGGCCGCGGCTCCGGCTCCTATGTGCGGGTGTGTGCCCCGACCGGCCCACCCACCCCACCTCCCTGCTCGGCGGGTGGGGGCGGCTCTTAAAGGGCTCGGAGCAGGGCTCCGGCGCCAGGGGATTGGGGCTGAGGAGGGGGTCGGGGGTGGGGTAGGGGTGCGCAGTGCCGTAGGGTCAGTCACGTGCGTCCCATTTAGTCCCCACTCCTGGACTCTCACAGGCTCCCGGGCTGCGGGGCCCTGGGGGCAGCAGGAGCCTCGCCTCACCCGGGGAGGGGACCAAGGCGCCCAGACAACCCCGCCTTGTCTTCCCTCTATGTTACGGGCCTTGGCCTGACGGGACCTGTAAGGCCACTGCAACCCTGTCTGGGGTCCCGGTCATGTGTAGATTCTCATGGGAAGGCGGGGGACCAGAACGGCCTCGAGGTCGGTCTGTTTCTCCTGACTGCCGGCCACTGCTCGCCCTTCCATCCGATCCTCCATCCCGGCGTTTCTCTGCTCCGCCGTGGCTGTTTCCCACTTCCTGTTTTCTTCCCGGCTCTGGCGCCATCGAGGTCTGCCTGGAGTGGGGGAGGTGTTGAGGCCCCCCGGGAGGCAGACGTATTTTTCCTCAACCACCACCCCTCCTATCTGACCCCTATATTCCCATAAAAAAGTTTAGGCAGTCATGTTGAGTTGGGGATTGTTTCCCAGAACTTATGCCCCGACCCAGGCTTGCACAGTCTGGGATATCCAGGTGTGCCTTCTGGGACCCAGCCATCACAGCCCTTCCTGTCTGCAGCCACCTCTACACCCTGTCTGCGTTTCTGGAGCCCTCTTTCAGTGTAGCTGCTTTCTTCCAGCCTCTCTGGACCCCCCATGCTGGAGAGGTCTTGCACCCTCAAGCTTTCTTGCTGCAGAGCTGGTGTTTCCGTGATTTAAGCACGTGGACCCGTATACAACACACACATGGTCTCCTTGCCCGTGCCTGGCTCCTGGCTCCAAGGCCTGGGGAACAGAGCCCCATTGAGACACCCTGACGTCACCCCCACTCCGTCCCCTCCCCAAAGCTGGGAACAGGCCCTCGTGTATGCTGTGTCCGATGAGGAAAGCCGGTACTGGGGTGGTGCTGGGTGGGCCTGGGCATGAGGAGGGGTCTCTGCCAGAAGTAGCAACCAGGGTCCAGGCCCTGGGGGTGGTGTTTCTCAGGGAAGAAGGTTAGCAAGGGGGCCTGGGACAGCTCCCAGAATGCGGGCTTGAGGCCTTTCCAGAGCCCCCCCACCTCCTTTCCGAGTTCCCTTTGTGTTGCATGTAGTCTCTCTCTCTCACTCCCTCTCTTCTGCAAAGTTTATTTTTAGCCTCCTGCTCCCCCGCTCCCAGGACTGTCGCTGCACACACGTTGCCTGGTTACCGGGACACGGAGGCTGGGGCTGGTGGGCTGGGAAGGGTGGCTTTAATTTTGGGGGGAGGGTGGAAGTCAGTACACCCCTCCACCTCCACATTGATGTCTTAGGGGCTTCAGCCCCCCTCTTGGGACAGGGAGCCAGATTGGAACTGAGATAGGAGAATTGTAGAGCTTCATGCCCTGAAGGGAGCCAGGAGTTTTTTTTGGAGGTGGTTCCAGGGTATATGGAGGGGTGACTTGATGATTTGGGTTCCCAAAGACCTCAGGACCCCAAGGGGTACCCCGGGACCTTGGTTTTCTATATCAGGACAAAGATAATGCGATGAACACCTGGGTTCCCAGGAGAAGGATGAGGCTATGGACGCTGGGGTCCGTGGAAGGGGGTGTCGGGCTGTCACTGCTAAGCTGAGGACCGCTGCTGTTGGACTCTGGGCCCAGCATCCTACACAGCTGGAAGTCCTCTTCTGGAACCTGGCAGTGGTTGGCTGGTTTGAGATGGGGATTTCTGAATGGGACTATGGACCAGGTGGGGAGCGTTGAGCAGGCCATCCCTTTACCTAGGCCCAGGGTTCCACAGACCCACCGACTGACTGACTGTGCAGGGGATGCTGAGTTCCAGTTGGGGAAGGTGCTCTCTAAAGGAGGCAAAGGAACCACCTTTGGATTTCAGATTGAGGTTGAGGCTTTAGGGAGGCTGAATCTTGCTTGCTTTTCTGTTTGAATTGGACCCCGCCCATTTTTAACCATATACCTTGGTCTTCCTTCTATAGTGGCTCCAGGGCCCCTCATCTGCCTCCCCCCTTCCTTGCCTTCCTCCTCTTTCCCTCCTCCCACCCCTCCATTACCGGCTGCCTAGTGCTGAATTATTGATGGCCCCTGATTACCCGGGGGTTTGGGAAATGACAACAACCGCAGCCCCCCCCCCACCCCAGGCTGCCCACCCCCTCCTGGGACCAAGTCAGCCCGCCACCAACCTCCACCCAAGGTTAATGCTGGGGGCGGGCCAGCAGGTGGGCTGGGAGTAAGCAGAGGATGAGAAGACAGGAGAGGCAAGGAGATGACAGTTCTGAGCCTGCTTGGGCTCTGTCTGGGCCAGGTCCCCTCCGTCCAGGTCCTAAGGGTGGACTTGGGGAGGAGGGCATTATGGCTCAGAGGGTCCATTGCTGTGTGGGTTGGGGGGGCCTCTCAGACAGTCTGGGTTTCACTCTCAAGGGAAGACAGAAGCCTCTGTGTGTGCAAGCGCTGACCTCATCGTCAACCAGCCCCCCCCACCCGGCCTGGTCCTTTTAAAAAAAAAAAAAAAAAACCCTCTCCAGTCCTGGGTGGGAGTAGGAGCTTCTATAACCTGAGAGGAAAGATCATATGTTTCTGAGAAGAGGACCACAGAAGCTGAGGGGCACTGTTAGCTTTGAATGGAAGTTGGGGTACACATAGGGGGCTGTGCCCTCATCCTGCTGGCCACGTGTACCCTTTTCTGCCCCTCCCCCTCCCTCACTGGCAGCCCTGCCCGCCATCCTGGCTTGGTGCCTGGCCCCCTGGCACTGGCCCCGGGACCCGCCGCCGTTGGTTTCCTGTTTCTCCCGGTGTCGCTGGAGTCTGCTCCAGCTTCCCCTCCTCCCAGCTCCTGTCTAGCCCCCTCACGCAGATGCACATACTGTTACTCTTTGATTTGGGTCTTCATCTGGCTGAGGAAAGAGGGCTTTCCTAATGGTGGAAGTCTGAGGGGTGGGGCAGATCGTAAACTCCAGGGTAGAAGCCAGAGACACCCCACCTTGGCATCTTGACCCCAGGCAACTCCCTGTCTCCTGTCCCTAGGGTTTGCCTTCCCAGATTGGGCCTACAAGCCGGAGTCATCCCCTGGCTCGAGGCAGATCCAGCTGTGGCACTTTATCTTGGAGCTGCTTCGGAAAGAGGAGTACCAGGGCGTCATCGCCTGGCAGGGAGACTACGGGGAATTTGTCATCAAGGACCCTGATGAGGTGGCCCGACTCTGGGGGGTCCGCAAGTGCAAACCTCAGATGAACTACGACAAGCTGAGCCGGGCCCTGCGGTGAGAAGGGGCTGTGGGCCCCAGAGGACAGGTGACAGGTCCCTATGGTTGGAAATTCCTGGTGTGTGCGGACAGGTTTTGGGTTCGATGTCTGGCTAGCTCTGTTAGATCCTCTAGCTGTGTGAACAAGGGCAAATTCTGGCTGTCTCGTGAACCCATAGGTCATGCAGAGGTGTCCCAGGCAGAGAAACGTAGTCATCGCTGGTGCTCTAGTGTGGTCCTCACTCTTTGGTTACTTGATTTCGAGGCTATGAGCTGCCCTTTATGCGTGACAGCCAGCCCCACATCACGGCGCCTGGGCCCTTTGGAGGGGAGCTTCATGTTCCAATGGTGTTTTATGCCCACAGCTATTACTATAACAAGCGCATTCTGCACAAGACCAAGGGGAAACGGTTCACCTACAAGTTCAACTTCAACAAACTGGTGCTGGTTAATTACCCTTTCATCGATGTGGGGCTGGCCGGTGAGTGTCGGTCGGTCGGTCGGTCGGTCGCTTGGCCTGAATGAAGGGAGTGAAGAGGTGGGTCTTGCTGTGTTCAGAGTGGACTGGAGATCATGATGCAACTCTTTCCTTTTGTCAGGGGGCGCTGTTCCCCAGAGTGCCCCTCCAGTGCCATCGGGCGGCAGCCATTTCCGCTTCCCTCCTTCGACGCCCTCCGAGGTGCTGTCCCCCACCGAGGATCCCCGCTCTCCACCAGCTTGTTCTTCATCGTCCTCCTCTCTCTTCTCCGCTGTGGTTGCTCGACGCCTGGGCCGAGGCTCTGTCAGCGACTGCAGTGATGGCACCTCAGAGCTGGAGGAGCCTCTGGGGGAGGATCCCAGGGCGCGACCACCTGGCCCTCCGGAGCTGGGTGCCTTCCGAGGGCCCCCGCTGGCCCGCCTCCCACATGACCCTGGTGTCTTCCGTGTCTATCCTCGGCCCCGGGGTGGTCCTGAACCCCTAAGTCCCTTCCCTGTGTCACCTTTGGCTGGGCCTGGTTCCCTTCTACCCCCTCAACTCTCCCCAGCTCTGCCCATGACTCCCACCCACCTGGCCTACACACCCTCACCCACGCTGAGTCCTATGTACCCCAGTGGTGGCGGGGGCCCTAGTGGCTCAGGGGGGGGTTCCCACTTCTCCTTCAGTCCGGAGGACATGAAACGGTACCTGCAGGCCCACACCCAAAGCGTCTACAACTACCACCTCAGTCCCCGCGCCTTCCTGCACTACCCAGGGCTGGTGGTGCCCCAGCCTCAGCGCCCTGACAAGTGTCCACTGCCGCCCATGGCACCGGAGACCCCGCCGGTTCCCTCCTCAGCCTCGTCTTCCTCTTCCTCCTCTTCATCCCCGTTCAAGTTTAAGCTGCAGCCACCCCCGCTAGGACGCCGGCAGCGGGCAGCTGGAGAGAAGGCTCCAGGGGGCACTGACAAGAGCAGTGATGGCAGTGGCTCTGGTGGGCTGGCCGAGGGGGCAGGCGCATTAGCCCCCCCACCGCCACCACCCCAGATTAAGGTGGAACCCATCTCAGAGGGCGAGTCGGAGGAGGTGGAGGTGACTGACATCAGTGACGAAGATGAGGAAGATGGGGAGGTGTTCAAGACCCCCCGTGCCCCGCCCGCTCCCCCCAAGCCAGAGCCTGGAGAGGCACCAGGGGCAGCCCAGTGCATGCCTCTTAAACTGCGCTTTAAAAGGCGCTGGAGTGAAGACTGTCGCCTGGAGGGGGGCGGGTGCCTCTCTGGGGGCCCTGAGGATGAGGGTGAGGACAAGAAGGTGCGTGGGGACATGGGCCCTGGGGAGCCTGGGGGACCCCTCACTCCTCGGCGGGTGAGCTCTGATCTCCAGCACGCTACAGCCCAGCTCTCCCTGGAGCACCGAGATTCCTGAGAGCCGTGGGCAAGGGCCCGGTGCGCCACCCCCACCTACCCCACTGCCCCTGAGCTTTTGCTGCCTTAACCCCCCCCCCAGCCCTGGAGGTGAGGGCAGCTCTCTTTAGTCTCCTCCCTGCCTCCTCCCTTTCTCCTCCCCCACATTTTGTATAAAACTTTGAATTTTTTTTAATGGTAGGGTGGGTGGGTGCCCAGAGCTGGGGGCTAATCTCCTCTTCTCTGGGTTTCTAAGTTCTGGGCAAAGTGGTGGGGGGGGTGGGAGGGGGGTCTTAAAGGGGGGGCACCTCCATTCTGGGGATTTCTATTTGAACAGAGGCTTTGGCCTTAAAACCCAGGAACTTTTTTATTACAATCGTAGGAAGTAAAGCCTTGTCTCCCTCCCTCTTCTCTGCCTCTTACCTCGTCCTGCCTCCCCCCCCCCCTCGTGCCCCTCCCCCAGCCCTAACCCTGCCTTCCTTGCCCCTCCAGGGGCTGTGAGTGCCTGGGTTTCTTATACCCCATAAGGTTGCAGCAGAGGCAGGAGGGACAAATTTTATAAACCAAAAATTCTGTGGGGGGTGGTGGGGTGGGAGGCAGAGGAAGGTGAGGGGTGCCGCCTATGGGCCACAAATCTCTACAAGTGCCTGTTCCCTACACCACCCCAGTACTGGTCCAGTCCCTTCACACCCACTCCCAGCTGCTCCTAGGTCTGGCCCATGGGCAGGTGGGTCAAGGGACAGGAAGGGGGGGTCCCTCAAAACCAAACTGGAAGCCCCTCTCTGCCTCCCAGCTGGGGCCCCAGGGGTGGGCTGGAGGGTTTCGGTCAAGCCTTATTCTGTATTGGGAATGGAGGGTGGGGTGGGACATGAGGGGGCTGCTGGAGAATGTATTCAAAACAATAAAACTTTGGACCTTTGCATGTGGTAATCCATCCTAGGTGCTGGGTACAGCCACAGTATCCACACAGACTTGGTTTACTTCTGGACAGGTCTAGACACCTGCTCCTATCTGTGGCCAGAAGGTCTGACTCCACCTGAACAGGTCAGCTAGGCCTGGGGAGTTACTGGCCTACTTTCAGATGTCACAGACCTCCGAGCGGATGATTAAGGTTTCTGGCTTTCTCTAGTCTTGTATTTCCTTGACTGGTTCCTTATCTCATCTGCCTCTTGGACCCTTAACATGACCCTGCTGTTCCTGGCTCTCCTACCTGAATCGAATTCGCCCCCCAGCTCTGGCTGCTAAGCCACACCCATCAGGGCCCTAGGGAAGGAAGGGTCGTGTATTTTGGACCAAGGCCAGCTTCTTGCTCATCTCCCTCAAAATGTATGGAGGAGGCTTTAGTGGTCCACACCTGTAAACCCCCCAGCACTGGTGTTAGGAAGTTTAAGGTTATGGCCTGCCTGGATCATGTAAAAGGGAAATGTGTGATCCTGCTTCGGAGCCTTGGACCCGGAGGCCTGGAGTGTCTTGAAATGCAGCCCTTGGGCTGGAGCGCCGCTCAGCTCTGTGTTCAAGGGTGCTTCCACTCTTCAGAGAACCTCAGTTCATTTCAGAGTACTTTACGTGGGGTGGCTCATGACAGCTGGCACCCCCAGTTCCAGGGGATCCAGCTTCTGGCACCCACACAGAATTGGCATACATTTACTCAGACACATTAACAAAAATATTTTAAGAAATTTATACCTATGCATATGAACGTTTGGTCCGTATGCATATCCATGTATCATGTGCGCTGTGCCCAAGATGGTCAGAAAAGGGCGTCAGATGTCCTGGAACGACAGAAAGATGGTTGCGAACCGACATGTGGGTGCTGGGAACCAACCCTGGGTCATCTGCAAGAGCAGCAAGTGCTCTTAGCCACCAAGCCATCTTTCCAGCCCCAATAAAATGTACGTCTTAAAGGAACCTTGGAAAGTAATTGGAGGTCTTTGTCTCACTGAGCCTCCCAACTTAAGATGGTGACTGACGGGGTTGGGGATTTAGCTCAGTGGTAGAGCGCTTGCCCTAGCAAACGCAAGGCCCTGGGGTTCGGTCCCCAGCTCGGGGGGGGGATGGTGACTGACCTGTTTTGTGCAAGGCAAACATTTCAGGTTCCCACCCCTGCCGGCCAGCCAGTTTCTTTGTATAGCCCTTGCTGTTCTGGAACTCTGTTGAACCAGGCTGGCCTCAACTCAGATTCACCTGCCTCAGCCTCCTGGGTAGTGGGATTAAAAGGCCTGTGTGCACACACCCCGCCCCCGCCCGTCGTTTTAGTTCCTTAAGCATTCAACAACAAAGGCCTTCATTAAACTTGCCTATGGACCTAAGAGTTGAGCTATTCAATAAAAGTGGCCCTTTAATCTAATGTCTTAACTGGATTTTCCAGTGGAATGCCAGGATATCCCAGTCCAGATCAAAGGATCTGGAATCTTGGAATTTGGTTGATGATGATGATGATGATCGTATAGAGCTAAGAAACCAGGAGTTTGGAGAGCTGAGCCCTCAAGGAGATAAAACAATCAGGAAGAATTCAGGCTTTGGTTGCTGGAGGATACAGGCCCCACCTGGGCAGTGCAGGTGTGATGCCCTAGGCCCAGAAAGGGGAAAGGGGTTCCCTCAAGGCCATACAGTTGCTGAGAGATAGAGTGGGACTTGAGAATTCGGCCTGTTGGACCTGCTTCACTGTAAAACTCCACCTTGTGCAGCCCCGAGGGGGACGGAACATGGAGCTGGCAACTGCTTCGCACCCCTGCACTGAAATGTCAGTGTGTGTGAACCCTGGAGTGGGTGCTCCAGGATTCTGCTGCCCAGGACCGGGAGACTGGCAGGAAACAGGCGCCTGTGGCAGCTTGTGGGCAACTGCTCCCTCTCCTGGGTGATGTAAGCCACATTCCCTGGGGTGGGAACCACTGGGTTATTTCTGGAAGTTGGGATGAGACATATCTCCTGGCAACATAGATGCAGCTGAGTTGCTAGTGGGGTGATACAGAAAGGCGGATGTTGTCATTGCAAGAAAGAAGCAGGACTGGCTAGGATCCTCCCTCAGCAGAACTCCTCAAAGTCTTGTGGTTTTTTATTTTATTTTATTTTATTTTTTTATTTATTTTTTAAAGGCTGGATTCCTCCATGTAGCTCTGGCTGTCAAGGAACTCACACAAGGAGACCAGGCTGGCCTCCAACTCACAGATCTGCCTGCCCCAGCCTGCTGGGATCAAAGGCATGTGTAGTCACCGCTGGGCCTTCAAAGCACCTCTAATCATGTGACTCTAATCAAAGCGTTCAGCCTCAGAACCCTTCCAGAGGACAGGTCATGATCTAATCAGACTTGTCGACCCAGATTCTGGCCGTGTGGGATGTCAGAGGGTGCTTTTTGGCCTTAAAAACAGCAGCTCCTCCAGTCCTTTAATCGCCCACCTAAATCCATTTGGAGGTCTGGAACATTTCCTGCAAAAAGATGCCCTGAGTTTAGTGTGGTGGCTCCTGCCTTTGTCCTCCTTGGTGCTGGGAAGGCTAAAGTAGGATTGTTGTGAGTTTGAGGCTAGCCTTGGTCCAGAACTATGGCTCCTCCTCCTCCTCACTGCTGCTCTCCCAGTTTGGTTTTTCAAGACAGGGTTTCTCTGTGTAGCCTTGGAACTCTATAGACCAGGCTAGCCTTGAACTCAGAGATTCTGCCTGCCTCTGCCTCTGCCTCTGCCTCCTAAGTGTTAGAACTAAAGGTGTGTGTGTGTGTGTGTGTGTGTGTGTGTGTGTGTGTGTGTGCGTGCGCGCGCTCGTGCTGGGGATGGATGCGGCTCAGTTTGTAGAGTGCTTGCCTAGCACACAATTCTCATCACCATAAAACTGTCTTGGCGGTACTAGTCGGTAACCCAAGCACAATACAGGCAGGCAGGAAGATGTCTTCAGCTTCATAGTGAATTTGAGGGCAGTTTGGGCCCCATGACACCTGGTCTCAAACATAAACAAGACACATGACTTTGGTCCTGAGATCTTTGCTTCCAACCAGAAAATCCTCCGTGGACCTTTCGCATTTTACAAATGAATCCATTCCAACTAAAATCCCATTTGCAACAGCCCTCCTCCCAAGTACCTACACGGCTGACTCTCCCAAAGTCTCTTCCTTGCGTTTCTCAGCCATCCCCACTAATACAGGCTGCTCAGAGATTTTCCCTCATACCTTTCACAAATACCCCTTGGGATTTCTCCATAATGCCCCAATTGTTTTGCACTGCTCATAGCCTATCAAAGTCTTTCATCTCTTCATGGATCCCCATCAATTTCTCCAAACATCTTTCGGACTCTCTTAGATGCTCAGGGAACACTTTACAGATCTCTGACATTTGCCCTCCAGTGCCTCACAGCTCTCAAGGCCAAGAGCAGTCCACTGTGCAGGTCTCACGGGTTCCGGCGGTTAAATAATCTGTTCTATCCTCCTACACACACCCTAGTGAGATTCTTTGGTCCTATACCTTAGGGCTTGACTTCACTTTTTCAACTCTGAGCAGCCATCAGAGGGCAGCCACCATTCGACTGCGTTACTCCAGAAACTCCCTCTCCAATGGAGCGTGAAGAGTCTGGAGGCTGTGCAGAGAGGAAGTACACGCGCTTTGCCTTCTGGATAACGTAGTCTTTAGACTGCGTTCCCTGTCCACAGTCAGCAAATGACCGAGTGATAAGACTTTAGGCTTCAGAAAAGCCCTAACAATTAGACGGAACACAGGCTACAAGTAAAGTAGAGTACAGAGACTCCGTTCCCGAGGCAGGAGAGCTGACAGCACTTTGATCTCTGCCTCTGTGTTTCTGTTTCACACACACACACACACACACACACACACACCCCTACCTCACGGTGGTGGTGGTGGTGGTGATGGTGGTGAGGACAGTGTATTTCCTACTTTGGAGCGATTTCCCGCGGTATTAATTGGTTAACGGGAGATTCATACTCAGGAAAGCTGAAGCTCCTTCTTGTAGTCATTGGAATCCTGTAATATAGGAAGAGGGTAGACGCAAAAAAAAAAAAAAAATTTGAGTTGGGGTTCAGGATAGAAATTCTCTCTCTTTAAATCTTGCAGCTCATCTTCTTGGTCCTAACTATATTGCTAGGGAAAGGTAGACTATCCGAAAACAGATGTTCTGAGACACGGTCTGGACTGTTTACAATACTAAATCCTTTGAGAATGCAAGCCGACCTTTTTCTCTTCTCTTTATGTGGCCACTTGGGATTTTTTTTTTTTTTCCAGCACTCAATTATCAGTTTAGGTCTTAGTCCTAGGGACCAGAGGAGACATTGTAACACATTAGTTTCCCCCTGGGAACTGTCATTCTTAACCTTTCACCTACACTCTCAGCCACCGTACTCCCTTTAGACTACAGCTCCCACCAAGCCCCAGAGCTTAGCTTCACGAAAAGTCAGGGTCCACTGTGGATTATTCCCAGCATGCTTCTGGTTGCTGGTAGCTCCCCTCCGCTTCGTCAATGGTGAGGCAGTGTTGAACTTCATTTCCCAGAAGACACCAGACTCACAGAAGCGACGCGCTTAACTCTTGGTGTCGACTACATTTCCCGGAAGGAACTGCGACGCCGCTAACTGGATAGAGAGAGCACGATGCCTATTCTATTTCCTATCCTATGCCTTCCAGTTACAGTACCTACTTAAGGTTTGAGGACCACCTGAGACTTCATTTCCTATCGTGCTTTATCAACCGTTCTATACCTGCAATGCGGTGAGGGCGTGGTGACGACTTCATTTCCCAGAGTGCCTCACAGCCCGAGTACTAAGTAATCACGGGTGCGGACTCGATTTCCCAGAATGCACGCGTGCAGGAAGTCACCGACCGCCCAAAGACTAGGCGGGTGGCTGGACTCTATTTCCCGGTGTGCATTAGGCTTGAATGACGCTCAGTATTGGAGTGGCTAAGATTTCATTTCTGAAATACCCTAAGGGACTTGCTTTTGCCTCTGTGTAGTGAGTGTGTAGCTCTGACTATGTTTTTCAAAGTGCTTCCAAGTTGGCTTTTGGCAGAGTCGGGTGACATTACCCAGGACTCTATTTCCCGGTGTGCAGCGCGAGCCGTCACACCCCGCCCCCAGCGGTCAGCTACTCTGAGGTCTTGAGAACTCCATTTCCCGGCGTGCTGTGCGAGTCGAGGGTGGTGACAACGAAGCCGACGGCAGAGGGACTTCATCTCCCGGCGTGCCCCGCGGCGGGCGCTGGGCCGGAGCCGGAGCCCGAACGGCGCGGCCTGGAAGAGGCCGGAGCCCAAGGGAGGCGGCGGTAGAGGCAGCGGCGGGGGCAGCCCAGGCAGCCCGAGCCCCGCGGCCTGGGCCTGCGCTCGGCGCCATGAGCGGCGGCGGGCCTTCGGGAGGTGGCCCTGGGGGCTCGGGCCGGGCGCGGACCAGCTCGTTCGCGGAGCCAGGCGGCGGAGGCGGAGGCGGTGGCGGCGGCCCCGGGGGCTCGGCCTCCGGCCCAGGAGGCACTGGCGGCGGGAAGGCGTCAGTCGGGGCTATGGGTGGGGGCGTGGGAGCCTCGAGCTCTGGGGGTGGCCCCAGCGGCAGCGGCGGAGGAGGCAGCGGTGGCCCCGGCGCGGGCACTAGCTTCCCGCCGCCCGGAGTGAAGCTGGGCCGTGAGTACTTAGGGGCGCCCTGTGGGGTGGTGATCTGGGTTTCCCAAGCGCATCAAACGGCGATCAGATTCTTTCATGTACCCAGATAGAAGCTCGAGGTCACCGTGCTTCTTCAAGCCGGGATCTGAGCTTTCTGTTTCCCAGATAAAGGAGTTTGGGGGTTACCATCACTTGGAGTTTAGAATCAGAATTACCAGCACCCGAGAAACAGAGGTCACAGGTCCTATTCTTCCAGTTATCAAGGTCTCGAGTACTTGACGACGTTGCCATCACTGGAGAATAGGATCAGAGGTCATAGTTACTTGCCAGTGGTGATCTAGGATTGCTGTCCCCTAAGAGACAAGAATATGATTGCTGCCACCATCCTGTATGAAAAGGGGCTATTCATTTCCTTTCCATCAAAAATGGGCATTTGGATTGAATATCCTTTAGAAACACCGATTCAGGATTATTAATGTTTCCCAGAACAGGGCCAGGTTTAAACCATAAGGCCTGACATTACCACCTAGCCCACTGAAAACGTGTAGCCTTGTAGTCAGTCCTCAATGGTGGCAGTAAATAATCACTGTTGTTTATAAATAAGAACAGATTGGAAATCAACATGGACGTCTAATCCAGCTCATTGCCAGTTTTCTTTTAAAACAAGGTTGGGGAGCAGGGCTCTTTAGCAAAAATAGAATTGGGGTGGGGGTGTCACACAGGTCACACCTATTATAAAGGTTTTGAAGTGGCTGGTACTGGCTCTGGAAAAAAATTAACAGCCATGTGGACTATTTTCCAAATAACCCTCAGTTGCCCCTCTCTCAAATTGAATTTGTTGATAAGTTTCCCAAAGGGAGCGGGTCCCTATGGGTGGCATGTAGGTTTGCTGCTACTCAGAGACAGGGAATTGGAAATCAAAGGTTTCCTCCAAAGGCATCAGGCTGGAATACACTTCAGCAGTTGTGGAGATTAGCTGCGCTGTTCGTTCTCAGGCTAGGTACCACTCTGGAGCACACGGAGGCCAGGCCAGTGCTCATAACAATGCAAAGTAGTTGGTAAGAGTCACAACAGACCCACAACCCTCCAGCCCCTACCCCAGTGAGGATCAGGGCAAGGGCTCTTCAGACCAGTTCATTTCCTTTACATAGAAGCTCTGCCAGGAAGGATTTAGAAGCCAGAGCTCTCTGGCTGTGAGGATTGATAAGTGTTTTCCTGAAGAAGGAACGCCCCCATAGTTTCTGCTCCTTTGTGTGGAAGCTGGCACCTTGTACCTGCCCTGCAGAAGGGAAAAAAGGCTGGGGAACCCAGTGTGGCTGGATTCTACACTTGGGGTATTGGTGCCCCCCACACCCCCATCCAAGTGATTTCGCTGTTTGCTAGAAGTAGAAATCTGTAGGTGCTTTACCTACCGACGGAGAGTGAGTTTGATGTTGGTGTATATATGGAAGGCAGACGTTGGGGTTTCTTGGAGGAGGCTCTAGGACGTGACCTCCCCAGCTTAGGTACTGAACCCAAGGTACTGGCCTGTGTGTGCCAGACAGTCATTCTACCATGGGGTAATCACTGTCCCATCCCTACAGTGGCTGGACAGCTTCCTTTCCCTGGGCTATGGTGGCTAGAGAGGAGAGATCAGGGATTGTATTCCCTTTGTTCCTTAGGTGACAGCGGGAAGGTGACCACAGTGGTAGCCACTCTAGGCCAAGGCCCAGAGCGTTCCCAAGAGGTGGCTTACACCGACATCAAAGTGATTGGCAATGGCTCATTCGGAGTAGTGTACCAGGCACGGCTGGCAGAAACGAGGGAACTGGTGGCCATCAAGAAGGTTCTTCAGGACAAAAGGTTCAAGGTAGCTTGGGTAGACTGGAGGTTGGGCACTGGGAGTGACTGCTGAGTGTGCCCAGCAATAGAGTTGGAGCCAGGAATTTCATGTTCTCAGTATTTATTAATGTGTGCATATGTCTGCTGTCTGTATGTAAGTGGCTGGCATGCGCATGCCATGGTCTGTATGTGGAAGTCCCAGCCTTTGGAAGTTGGTGGCTCTCCCGCTGCAGTCCAGGGACTGAACTCAGATCTTCAAGCTTGCACGGCAAGCACTTTTACCTACTGAAGCCCTCGGCAGCTTGAGCTTGGGGTTCAAGCTGGCCCAAGGAGAGGGGAAGGAAGAGAATGAACAGGGGAAGAGGGGATGCACATTCCAGAACAGCTGAGAGCTAAGGTTTAGTGGGCATTTCCTCAGTGTAAGTGCTTGACAGGCAAGTTTCTAATTTAATTCACCTGAGGAGTCTCTGAGGGCAGGTACTGCTGCCGTTGCTGTTGTAAGTCAGCAGAAATGGAGCCGCATAGTAAGGCCCCTTCTGGAGGAGGCTCTGGCCTGTGTGTCTCACAAGTCCTCCTCAGCCCCTTGGTCACATCTCTTCCAGGAGAAAAACTGGTAAGGCTGCTGCTGGCAGCTCTGAAGGTAGTTTAGAATGGAGTCCAGCCCTTCCAGGGCTCACTAAGCCACTTGTCATGCTGCAGGGCTGTCCCTGGAGGGAAGGGTGCTCTGTAAGCTAGCTGAGGCCTAGGGAACCTTAGAAAGAGAGGGAAGTGGGGGGATATGTGGTGATTGGAGAACTCTGCCAGACTAGATGAGGTGACTGGCCAGGACCTGGGCAGTGAATGCTCTTGCACAGGAAGAACTCCGGGGCATCAGACCTTGGTGGAACAAAGCTGAGCTGAGAACTGAGAGGGATCTGAGGAGAGTTCTGAGGCCCTAGAGGACTGGACATTGGAAAGAGTTCCTGGTGTGGAGTAGAAGATGAGATTGGAAGTCTAGAGACTCAGATCTAAGCTAGAGCTGTGAGCCCCCTGTACTTCCAGGGAAGGTGACAGGGGTCGGGGTGAGCCAGGCAGCCACTGCCCGTCTGCTGCTGCCTGTGCCAGTGTCAGGTGGTAATGTCTATGTGGTCTGATTTCTTTAGTTTTGATAGTATGTGGGATTGAGCTAGCTAGATTCCTAGCACTCTCTACTTTTGAGACAGAGCTGTACTAAGTTGCCCAAGCAGTCCTTGAACTCGAAACTCTCCTGCCTTATGCTTCCGAGTGGTTGAGATTATAGACCAGCAACCATCAGGCCTAACTTCAGCAAATTTTTCAAGACATGCTGAGGATTGGCGTTATGAAGGAAATAATTGGTCTTTACATGTCTCTAGTAGTCAGAGAACCTCTAAAAAGCAGGTTGAAGTAGTAAACACATTTGTGGCCCTGGACTGACCGACCTGACCTGCATAGACCTGCAGCTTCCATATGGGGGTAGGGGCCAGGGCTGAAGAAATCACCCCCGTCTTCTGCCTCCCACAGGCCTTGGAGCCTTGAGTTTCAGACACAGAACAGTTGCCTGCTCTACTAGCAGAAATTAAGTGTAGGGTGGCGGTGAGGGTACTGGGGGGAGGAGGAGGCAGGGGATTGGATGTATTGAGATTCTCCCTTTTTCCTCAAGAACCGAGAGCTGCAGATTATGCGTAAGCTGGACCACTGCAATATCGTGAGGCTGCGGTACTTTTTCTACTCCAGTGGGGAGAAGGTGAGACACTGGGAATCTAAGGTGTGTAGTAGCCCCCCACACTGTGATGCTGTCCACTTTCCTGCCTGTCTTTCCCAACGGTCCTGTGTCCCTCACTGTTCCTGCACACTTTCCTCTTTTCTTAAAATATCTCACATCTCTCCTTTGTTCATCAGAAAGATGAGCTGTATTTAAATCTGGTGCTGGAATATGTGCCCGAGACGGTGTACCGAGTGGCCCGTCACTTTACCAAGGCCAAGTTGATCATCCCTATCATCTATGTCAAGGTAGGCGGGCAGGTGGGTGGGCTGCTGGAGCACAGGTCCACGGCCAGGGAGTCGGGGGCCAATGCACCTATGGGTTCCTTCCTCTTCCCAGTTGGTCTTGGAGGCTTATGTTCCCTACCCTCTGCTCTGTAGCTTGCAAATGGGTTTGGCTAAGCCTGGGAGAGGGCCAAGGCGGACCAGTGTCATTGGGGCTGGGGTGGCTGGGAAGACATAGTGGCAGGAAAGATATGCCAGAGGAGCCATCAGGCCTCTCTCCCGTGTCACCTCTCAGTTGGCTCTGTGTGGCTTCAGCGCCCTGCACCTGGACGAGCGGACACTGCTGTGGGCTGTGCTGTGCTTGCTGCTGCTCCCATGCTGGGAAGGGCCTTGAGCTCTCAGTCTGAGGGCCATGCTGTGGCCGTTACTCTGCTCAGCCAAGTGCAGAGCAGGTCCAGAGACACAGCTGAGACCCAGGCCTTGCCTTTGAAGAGATTTTTGGCTGGACATGGTGGCACACACCTTTTGTCCCAGGATTCAGGAGGCAGAGGCAGGAGGATCTCTTGAGTTCAAAGCCAGCCTGGTCTACATAGTAAGCTCCAGGACAACCAGGGCTACATAGAGACCCTGTCTTTAAAACAAAAGAGTTGTGTTTGGTGAGGTTACAGGCGCCATCAGGGGAAATGACAAAGCTTAGGAGCTGCTGCCATGGAAAGGCCACAGTGAGGGCTGGAGACAGAGCCCTATCTGCCTGGCTCCGGGGCCTCAAGGATGAAGGAATGCTGGGAGAGGAGTAGTGACAAGGTGACAAGGCTGGGAGAGGAGTAGTAACAAGGATGAAGGAATAATGGGAGAGTAGTAGTGTCATGGAGGCACAAGCAGTAGTTAGTGTGTGTGTGTGTGTATACATACATGTATGAATGTATGAATGAACATCGCGTACTGGCTTAGGCCCAGGAGACTCAGGAGCTACAACTCCAAGGTCCTGGCTGTGTGTAGTGGTGCATGTTTGTAATCCCAGCACTAGGGAGGCTAGGGCAGGAAGATTTCAAGTCCAGGACCAGCTTGGAATCCAGTCTTTCACCCTGTTTTGAAAGAAAAAAACCTAGAAAGGTTCCATTGGTAATTGTGTTTGCTGCTAAGCTTGAGGCCAATTCCTGGGCCACAAATGATGAACCTGTAGAGCATGTTGTCCCGATTGTCACTTGTGGTCTATGCACATGTATAACCCCTTTAAATCCAGAGGCAGTCGTGTACATACAACCAAACTGTTACATAAATTAAAAACAGATCAGAACTGGAAACCTTACTTTGGTTCTGGTCAGTGGGAGCGGGAAGCAGGAAGAACCTGGAGAAGACCTATGCATGGGAGCTGCTGTCAGCGAGGTGGGCTGGGGGCTGAGGCCCTCCAGAGCTGGTGGATTTGATGAGACGGGAAGCAGAGTACTTGGCCCACAGCCTGCGTCACAGCAAGACCTTCTAGTGCCAGTCATCCTAGGTTAACTGGAGCAGCAGTTCCTCATGTGTGACCAGGCCCAGTGGCCTGTCTTCCTAAGTCTCCCTATGATTGCAGCAGGCAATAGAGTTCCAAAGCCAAGGATTTACAACAGTTCAGGAGCTGAGGCCATGGGGCAGCCAGCCTGGACAGTGGCGTGATATGGGCCAACAGTGTGTTCTGTGGGAAGTGTGGGCTGGAGTTGAGCTGTGCCCTGCCCCTCCTAGGTGTACATGTACCAGCTCTTCCGGAGCTTGGCCTACATCCACTCCCAAGGTGTGTGTCACCGTGACATCAAGCCCCAGAATTTGCTTGTGGACCCTGACACTGCTGTCCTCAAGCTCTGCGACTTTGGCAGGTAGGTCTGACCTGCAGCCTGTGGAGTGCCTGAAGGGATCAAAGATCCTTGAGTTTGGTTTCATGCTTAACCCTGCCCATCTCTTCCCACAGTGCAAAGCAGTTGGTTCGGGGGGAGCCCAACGTGTCCTACATCTGTTCTCGGTACTACCGTGCTCCGGAGCTCATCTTTGGAGCCACAGATTACACCTCGTCCATCGGTCAGTTAGGGGAGGGGCTGGGGAGTGACAGGCTTGGCGATTAGGGCCTGCCTGCCTTCTGTCCTTGACTGGTCCTCCCAGGCTGAGGAGGCTGGAACTGCTGCATCTCTTTAGAGCAGCTAAGCAGTAGGAAGGACAGAGCACTGCTCAGGACAGGGCTGGGACCTCATATCTGACTGGGCTCCAGAGTCCACCTCCACTTAGAGACTCCCAGTGAGCCTCTGTTCTCAGTTGGAGGGAAGGGGTGGGCAGTAAGTAGCATAAGGGCATGGCCTGCTCTAGGGCCTGTCCTTTCTGTTTCCGAGCATGGCATTACCCTCTTCCAAGCTTGAGGGGAAGGCTGAGATGGGAGTGTGTACATGGAAGGAAGGGTTGAAGGAGGATGTCTGTCAGTCTGAGGAGCTGGTGAGGTCCTCAGGTGTGAACTTGTACCAGTGCAGGTCAAGGTACAGAGCAGGGAGGGGTGAGCAGGCCAGAGGCCAGGTGGTGAACAGCTAGTTCAGGATAGGTGGTTTCCTTCTGGCCCAGAGCACGCATGTGCCAGTTGGCAGGGCCAGGCCTTGTGCCAGTCCAGAAAAGTAAAGAATGTTCAAAGGATTCCTCGGGATCACTCACCAAGGGCATGAGGATGTGAGCATATCTGGACTGGAGAGCACATCTGCCAGGCACCTTCTGTTTGAGACAGCGCTGCTGCAGTGCCTCTGGGATAGCTGTGAGAAGCGGTGTTGGTGAAGGGGTCGGCTTGCTGGCCTTGGCCGTCTAGTGCTTACCTCCATTCTTCCTTCCCCTTCAGATGTGTGGTCAGCTGGCTGTGTACTGGCTGAGCTGCTTCTTGGCCAGCCCATCTTCCCTGGGGACAGTGGGGTGGACCAGCTTGTGGAGATCATCAAGGTGAGGACAGGGCAGGGTCAGGGCGAGGGAAAGCAGGGGTGGGCTAAGGAAAGGGCCTTTGTTTCAAACCCTCACTGTCCTTTCCAGGTACTAGGGACGCCAACCAGGGAACAAATCCGAGAGATGAACCCTAACTACACAGAATTCAAGTTCCCCCAGATCAAAGCTCACCCCTGGACAAAGGTAGGGGCAGAAATATGGGCTTGCATGGCATGGCTGAAGGTTGGATCCCCTTGGAGACCAACTGCTCTGGAGACCTGGTTTAAAAACCATGGTTTGAGGGGTTGGGGATTTAGCTCAATGGTAGAGCACTTGCCTAGCAAGCGCAAGGCCCTGGGTTCGGTCCCCAGCTCTGAAAAAAATAAAAATAAATAAAAACCATGGTTTGCAGAGCTGGAGAGCTGGCCCAGAGGCCAAGGGCACTTGTTACCCTTACACAGGGCCTGGGTTTGGGTTCCAGCACTCACAGCCACCTGTAAGCCAGTTTCAGGGGATCCTTACAGGCATGCATGTGTTAACACAAATGTGCACAAGCAAAGCATTCATATACATAGGTAAACATTGAAAAATAGAAATATGGTGGGGGTAGTCTCTGAAGTTATCCAGGGAGGCAGTCAACACTTTGAGATTGTGAAGTTTATAGAATTTTAAAAATTGAGAACTCAGAGGTAAATACAAGATTCCCATTTATATGGTGGCATGTACGCATTAGGACTCACAAGTCATGGACCCTGAGCCAGCACCCATCTCATTGTGTCGGTCTCCTTACCAGGGAGGTGGGTGTCTGGGAAGCAGGCTGCCACAGGAGAGCACATGACACGGTGTCACAGCACCTCTCACCTCTGCATTAACCCACAGGTGTTCAAATCTCGGACACCACCTGAGGCCATCGCACTCTGCTCTAGCCTGCTGGAGTACACTCCATCCTCAAGGCTCTCCCCACTAGAGGCCTGTGCCCACAGTTTCTTTGATGAACTGCGGAGTCTCGGAACCCAGCTCCCCAACAACCGCCCGCTTCCCCCCCTCTTCAACTTCAGTCCTGGTGGTGAGCATAGCTGGGGCCAGTGGAGGTGTTGGGGATGTGGAGAGGCTTGGTGTTGAACAAGACTGGGGAGCTAAGAGGGTACAAGGTGGCCCTGGGCTCAGCTAGGTGTCTCCACATTGTGGCTGCATACCAGGCCTTTTCTACTTTTCCACCTAAGAGTCCTGTGGCTAAAGATTCCTCCACCTGGTCTTGCCAGTATCTGGGTCCTTGTTTGGTTCCTCATCCTAACCTTAACTGGCTTTCCATAGCCTTGCCTCTCCTTGACTGGGGATGTCAATTTCTGTCTCTAGAACTTTCCATCCAACCGTCTCTCAATGCCATTCTCATCCCTCCTCACTTGAGGTCCCCATCAGGCCCTGCTACCCTCTCCTCGTCCTCACAAGGTAAGCTGGGGAACATGTGTAGAGGGGTCGAGCGGGGGTTGTTCTTGGCTTCTAGCATTTTCTGTGGGTTCTGAGCTGTTGACATCTGACAGCATAAGAGGCATATTTTACAGTATGTCAGCAACCAGCTTTATAGGGTGATATTGCCCACAGTTGTGTTTAAATGCCAGCTGGAAGTCCAAACATTTCTTTGGTCTGAACAAATAAACAAAAAGTTGCCCACATTTAAAGATTGGGCCATTCTGGGTAAAAACCCAGATTTCCTGTTTCTTAGGGGAAAGAAGGTCAGGCTTGGCAGCCATGGGTCTGCCCTTCTCCTGACAGCAGCTGGAGCTGTTTCCAGTGCCCCTTCCCTCCATGGAGCCTGGCTCCTTGTGTAAGCCACTTCAGTGTCAAGCTGGTCCTTTGGCATCAGTTTGTAACCCTGAGCCCAGAGTGACAGCTGTCACTCTTGCATAGTGTTCTGAAGCAAGTTATTCTCGTGGGCATGGGGTGTGATGCAAAGGCCAACTGTCCCTCCTTCCCTCTCCTCCTTCAGCTTTAACTGAGACTCAGACTGGCCAAGACTGGCAGGCACCTGATGCCACAGCTACCCTCACTAACTCTTCCTGAGGGCCCTACCGACTACCCCTCCACGTCCATCTGGGAAGGCTCAAGTGGGGCTGGGAAGGGGGCCATAGCCCATCCAGCTCCTGCCCTGGCTGGGCCCCTAGACTGAGGGCAGAGGTAAATGAACTACCCAGCATCTAGGCCTCCCTCACCAGCCTCACCTTTGTGGTGGGCTTTTTAAAGAGGATTTTAACTGTTTGTGGGGGAGGGAAGGGAAGAGAAGGACGGACGGGGTTTGGGGGTATGAGGACCTTCTACCCCCGTGGTCCCCTCCCTCCCCAGGCTACCCTCCCCCCCCCATGTCCCTTGTAAATAGAACCAGCCCAGCCCGTATCCTCTTCCTGGCCCCTTGGGTGTAAATAGATTGTTATAATTTTTTTCTTAAAGAAAACGTCGATTCACACCATCCAACCTGCCCTCCCCCTCAGCTGTACCCCCCTCTTGTCCTCTGCTCCCAAGGCTTCCTCCCTCTCCCCATCCCAAGGAGGGGAGTAGGGAGAGCCCCTGGTGTCTTAGTTTCCACAGTAAGGTTTGCCTGTGTACAGACCTCCGTTCAATAAATTATTGGCATGAAACCCTTCTTCCTGTCTGGCTGCCTGTTTCCACAGAGGTGGGGGTTCAGGGTTTGGAATGAGTTCCACCTCAGTTAGGGGGACTTGTCAACCACAGATGTGGAGCCCGCCCATTTCCTGGCACAAACTATCTGTCAGTGGCAGAAATGATGCACACCTGGGCGCTCAGTGCGAGACCCGGGGGGACGAGTCTCAGGCTGCACATCTAATTGCCTGTAGACTTGGTGGCACGGGTATATATGTGCATAGGCAGATTCCCAAGGCTTAAGGTACCCTGTCTGAAGCATGGGACCCACTTGCTTTACTTCTTAGGGGGTATTGGGAAGTGGCAACCTTGGGAAGGTGGAGGTTGAGAGTTTAGCCTTTCTTCTCTCCCTTTCCCTCCCTCTCTGGTTTTGAGCTGGTCTTCGGTATAGCTCAGGCTCGTCTGGAACTCAAGATCATCTTGCCTTAGGATCCCAAACACTGCAATTACAGGCTTGTGCCACTCTGCCTGGCTGTTCCCCTTGACTTTTAAAATACACTGGAGCCAGATGGCGGGGACCATGGGCAGAAGGAAATGCTGTCTCTACATGGTGCCAAGCAGTGAGTGGGCAGGACGCTCCAGAAAGGGAGGGGACCTGGGAGGGAGCAACTTTGGGTCCTCTTGATAGATTCTACTGATGCAGAAAAAGTAACTTTGGAACATATCCTTGAGGGGAGTCCAGGATTTCTGGGCCTTGCTGGATGCTTACGTCTGCCCCAGAGGTCCCTTTCTGCCCTGCAGGACTGATTCCATCCTCTCTTGCTCAGACATGTTACAAAGCAGGGTGAGCATGGCTGCTCTGCGTCAAGGGATGGACTGAGTGTTCTCTGTGGTCACTGAGGGGTCAGGTCTTACTCAGAACAGCAGAGATGGCCTAAGAACTGATTCCCATCTCACAGCCTGAGACCCTGGGCAGTTCTCTGTGCTGTCCTTCCTCATACAACCAGGATGTGTACACAGGTCCACCTTAGGCCTAAGGGACATTAAATGTCCTGCCGGATACTGCTGGGCAGTTGGGTGTGTACTGCAGTTGTAACTGGACGGCCTGCCTGAAGGGTTATTTTCCTCTTGTGCTGATAGATTACCACTTTTACTTCAGGAACTGGCCCACGAGAAAGTCTCTTCTCAGGTCCACTGTCCCTGCACATCCTCGCCTCGGCCCAGGGATCCTCAGACCTGACTCTCCTTTAGCCTGCAGCACCATGGCATGTGAGGGAAGCTCTGGGCTGAATGAGCCGCAGGCAGCTGTGTGTACGTGAAGGTGTCTGGACTACAGTCCGTTGCCCACTGGGCTGAGCATGCCTGAGTGTGGAGCGTGACTGGCTCATGCCTGGGTCTTCAACGTCACCCAGGCCGAGCTGAGTCCTGGGGTTACCTACAGATTTCTTTCCATACTGTCAAAACTGAAAAAAGCCCCGTGAAACTAAGTGCCTTCCTATACCAGGCAACCCAAGGTCCAGAGGGATGGGGATGGGGGTGGGGATTTACAAGCGAGAGACCTGAAGAGGTCCATGGGAGTGTCTGGCACAGGCCTGGCGTGTGGTTGGTGCTCAGGAAAGGTTACCTGATGTTGCTGAGCACCGGGTGATGCCGTGCAAAGAGCCTTGGCAGACCCCGTTCTGCAGCGCAGCTGTAGGGCTGAGACAGATCACATCACTTCTCAGAGCTTCAGTTTCACCGGGGGCAGGGAAAGGTGACAGGAGAAACCCTGAGGACTCAGCAGTTAGAAGAGGCCAGCAGGGTGGGACCCTGCCATGTGGGTGCCAGATTAGGTGGCCAGAAGGGGTCCTCTTCTCCCCTGAGGTGCCTAGACTCAAGATTATAACCAACCCCTTTGATCATTGCTCTTACGCTTGTCACACAAAGGCTGTGTCCAGCTGCAGCAGTCCGCTCGCTTCACTGGCCCCCAGTGCCGCCTGGCATAGCTGCAGTGTGTCCTCAAGTGCCAGCGGCTGTGACGTCTCGATGATGGCGATGGTCTCCCCAAGCTCCGTGCACATGATAGTCTGCTGAGGTTCCGGGGCTGGGGGTGGGACTGGAGAGGGTGATCTTGGGGGCTGCAGTGTCAAACTCCTGGCCCGGGCATGGACCCTCTGATGCAGCCGAAGGCCTGCCATGGCGCGGAACCAGCGGCCGCAGGTCCCACAGTAGTAGGGGCTCTTGTTGTAGAGACCGGTGATGGGAAGGCGAGGGGCACGAGCAAAGGCGACAGGCCGTAGGTGTAGCCGCCGGTGCTGCTGCAGGTTGGAGCTCTGTGTAAAACGCTTGCCACAGTCCAGGCACTGGTAGGGACGCACTCCTGTGTGGGTCAGCTGGTGGCGGCTGAGGTTGGCTAAAGAAGCAAAGGTCTTGCCGCACGAGTGACACTGGAAGGGTCTCTCGCCTGTGTGGGTCCGCAGATGGTTGCGCACATGGACAAGCTTCTTGAAGCCCTTGCCACAGACCCCACACCTGTGTCGGCGTTCAGGGGGGCCGTGCACTGCGCGCCGGTGCCTGGAAAGCCTGGAGGCTGAAGCAAAGGACTTGGGGCACTGTGGACAGGGCAGTTGGGCAGGTGGGGGTGGGGGCATGGGTGTGGGCTCAGCTGGAGCTGGGGAGACAGTTGCTACCTTGGTGGGGGTTCCGCTTTTCCCAGTGTGAGTTCGTCGGTGGTATAGGAACTTGGTCATGTTGCTGAAGGTCTTGCCACAGCGACAGCGGTGGAGTGGGTTGGCAGTATGGGCCCGCCGATGGGCCACCAGTGTGAGCTCAGTGCCAAAGCCACGGCCACAGTCCACACATAGATAGCGGGCTTCCCCCCGGTGCAGCCGCTGGTGCTGCTCCAGAGAGGCTGCCTTCTTGAAGACCTTGGAGCACGTGGTACACTCATAGGTCCCACCCACATGGGCCCGGCCATGAGCCACCAGCCGGTTAGCTGAGCTGAAGCTGCGCTGACACTGGCTGCAGTGGAAGGGGTGGGTGGCTGATGCTGGGCCATGAGATGCCCTTCGGTGTTTGCGACGTGCCCCTGAAGAGGTACAGTGCTGAGAACAATCTCCACAGCTCCGAGCCGGGTCAGCTGTGGACCTGTCACCTTCTGTGTCATCAGCAGTGAGCTCTGTGGATGTTTCCTCCTCATCAGTTTCTTCATCATCGTCATCTTCCTCCTCCCCCTCCTCTTCCTCATCTTCCCCCTCCTCTTCTAACCCATTTCGTTCTTCTTTCTCCAGGGAGTCGAAGTGGGTGCCCTGATGCTCCAAGAACTCCTCAGGGGTAGCACAGAGGGTGGAACATTCAGGGCACTCGTAGGGCTCCATCTTGATTTCTGGTGGCGGGGGTGGGGGGTTTGGGGGAGGCAAAGGAGGTGGTGGCTCGTCCGATGCACTGGAAAGGTGCTGAGTCTTGCGATGAGCTACCCATAGCTCGGGTGAGGGGAAGAGCTCCTGGCAGTCTCCACACTGGTACTGGATCTGGCTTGCAGACTCCTGCAGGTGGGCATCCTGGTGGGCTAGGAGCTCGCTGGGAGAGAGGATGAGCTGGCTGCATTCACCACACTGGAAGGGCCCCTCCCCAGTGCTAGGCATGAGCTCAGACTCCAGGCCTGTGTCCTGGGTGGTCAGCGTCTCCTCCTCTGACATGGTGAGCAGGTGTTGTTCCTGGTGGGAGAGGACTTCCTCCAGGGTGTTGTAGAGGCTGCCACACTCAGAGCACATGAACTGGTGATGTTGGAAGAAGAGGGAGGAGGCGAGGGCCTCCCCAGAGGTCATCTCAGTCACTGCTGTTGTCATCTCTGCCAGCTCCCCTGACACCGCAGTTGAAATTTCCACTGCTCCTGGTGATTGTGTGGGCATCTCAGCCTCTGCCACCATCTCTGCCATTGTGGGGCAGGCAGTGCCTGGGGAAAGAAGGGCAGAAGCCAGTGGCACAGCAGGAACCCAAGTGGAGTGTGGGATGTCTCAGGTGTTCCCTAGCTCATCCATTACTCACCCGTCTGTCAGTCAAGTCTTAGTTCAAGGTTTATGCCTCAGCCTTTCATGGTCCCATGTCTCTGAGCCTGTGTAGCCACTATAGTTAGGTATCTGCAAAAGAGTATGGACACCCTGCAGTCTATTCTGCCGTCTCTCAGAGGCCCAGTGACGCCCTTTCTAAACACACACACACACACACACACACACACACACACTTTCTCCCTCCCCTCTGGTCCCTCAGCCTTACACCCAGGCAGGTTTCTCTCTGTGCAACACCTTTTCTTCTCTCCTGTATTCCCACAGCAAAGTATTTAAGAGAAGAGTGGGAACTAGACTTCCCTCGGCTTGAATCTGAGCTCTTCCACCACTTCTCCTGAGATCAGTTTTCTCACCCATAAAATGGAACTAAAGTCAGACTGAGCGCAAGGCCTAGGGCAGCTGGTTAACAAACACCAACACTTGGGTTTGTAGGCAACCTAGAACCTAGGCTGGCCTCAAACTCACTATGCAGTGGAGGGAAGCTTTAGAGTGATCCTGCCTCGCCTCCAGCAGTGGGATTGTGCGTGCACTACCACACTTAGCACCTGGGATACAAAACTCTCCAATCTGTCAGTCCCTGCCCTAGGCTCTTTGTCTGGTCTCAACCTAATCCAACCCCTTTCACACAACAGGAGCCTCAGTCCATCCCATGAACCCTCCTTAAACCTTCTCCAAACCCTAGAGTTTGAGGAGATTTTATTTTATTACACCTTTTTATTTTTTTTTTAATGGAGAGGGAGCATGTGTATGGAGGTAAGATAACTGCTGCATCCAGTTCTCCTCCCACCATGGGGCTTCTGGGGTCAAACTCAGGTCATCAGGCTCAGTGCCAGTTGCCTTTACCTAGCCGCCTTAAAGGCCCCCACCACTTTTTGGCTTATGTTACTGCGTGCCTGCATGCGTGAGTTCAAGTCAGGCACACGTGTAGCACATAGAGGAAATCTTTATGGAGTCCATAGCTCCCTCTTTCCTCCCAATGTTATGTGGGTTCCGAGGATTGAACTGGGGTCATCAGGGCAGCACCACACACACCTTTACCTTCTGGGCCAGCAAGATAGCCTGTTTTTGTTGATGATGTTTGAGACAGATTTTCTGTGTGGCTCTGGCTGGCCTTGAACTCACAGAGATCCACCTGCCTCTCTGCCTCCCAAGTGTGCCACCACCACCCTGTTGGTTCTGTTTTGGGGACAGAGTTTATATACAATGGCTGGCCTTGACCTCAGTAAGTCCACAGGAAAGTCTGGTTCTCAGTCTTGTTTCCTCTGCCTCCCACGTGCCGATGGCCACCGTCTTTACCTCTTTTATTCTGCTCATGCCAGGGGCACGTAGACTTTATGCTGGTAGCCCTCGTATACAAGCTGCTCATATTGCTCCCAGAGGGCAGGAATTTTAGCTTCTTCACCACTGAGGTGTTTCCAGTGCCAAGAAAGATGCCCAGCACACAGCAGATACACAGACTCCGTAGTGACTAAGGCTCCTGTAGAAGTGATGTCCTGGGACCTTAACCAACCATCCCTGTGCACACTACACTACACATCTACCCACTGAACTCTCCCATTTATGTATGCATTTTCACGACACAGCCCAGTACAAGGCCCTGTTTTTTAGTTGCTGACCAATAAATGATCCATGGATAAATGAGTTGCTAAACGCTCAGGAACCAAACTTTCCTTATCTACCAATTCCAAACACACCATTAAGTGGGGTTTGTTTTGAAGCACTCACTATATAGCCCTGGCTTGTCTAGAACTCACTACGTAGAGCAGACTGGCCTCAAACTCACAGAACTCTGCTGGCTTCTAGCTCCCCGGTGCTTGCTTTGAAAGCATGTACCACTACACCTGGCCTGTCATTAAGTCTGAACCATTCCATAAAGGATTTTCTTACAAACAATCAAATGGGCTGGCGGTGGGGGTGGATAGCATTCTGCCTTGGTAACAGCTCCACTGACAAGAGAGAACTCCCCTCGGTTGGATCAGAACATGCTACATGGCTTGGGGCAGGTAAGGAGTGGATGCACAAACTTTACAAAGTACGGATGAATTCAGACACAGAAAAAACACGGTGCAGAGGACCCAATCCACCATGTGTTCACTGAATCTCATCCAACATAATCCTTCCAAAACTCACTTAACATGCACACAATTCTAACAACACTGACTTTCTAGAAAGTAGCACAGGTATTCCGAAATGGGCACTTTTCCACCTGCATTCCTTTTCCCCCAATCCTACACCGTGTCAAGGGGTAGGTGGAATTTAGCTATTACTTCTGTATACAGAAAGTAGATCTATCTAAGCACCTCCACCAGGGGCCTGAAAGTTCAACTTTCCCGCTACACTCCTTTTTCCTCCTACCAGATTCCTCTGCTCCGCAGCGTGAGAGCCCCCTGCAGGGGTGGGGTGTGCAAGAGAGCTCAAGCTGAGTCCAGCACACAGCAGGGGCTCCACCGACGCCTCTAGGGCACACAGGAAGGAGCTGTCGATCATCCCGCGCAGCTCCAGCCCCAAGCGCAGGCCCCAAGGCTCTCCGACCCTTAGCGTGTCCTTCTCTCTTCCTCCATTCTCTCGCTATACCCAGCGCTCTCTTCCCCGCCCGCCCTGCGGCGCCCTCACCCATCTCTCTTACCTCCAAGCAGCCCCTGCCGCTCTTGACAGAGACCCTCCGCTTCAGGAGTGTGGGACCCTTCACTATCCACGCCTCCCATTGGGCGGTGCTCTTAGGCTAGGCAACCAATCAAAGCTGGTAGCGCAGGGCACGCGCCCTTGCGCCTGCGTGTTGAGATTCAGGCGGGGCTCCGCGAGTTTCTCCACGCAGACACCAGTGCCCTGTAGGCGGTGTCCAGGGCCAGGAGAGGCGCCTGCGCAGTTGTCCGGGGCCGCTCCTCTCTTGCTGTTTGAAAATTCAGCGGAGAAAGTGTGCATCCTTATAGAGCGAGGTCACATAAATGAACTTGGTGGCGCGAGACTTTGACAGGTGTTATCTCGTGGCAGAAGAGACTGAGCGTCTCTGACAGCGTAACTAAAAAGCCAGACACAGTTGAGGTACTTTTCCTGGGCGGGCCGCCTCAGTTTTTACTTACATGCAAAGTGGGCTGGGATCACATCCTCCCGAAAGGCGTTGAAGGCATTGGATTTTATCATACATGTAAAAGATGTTCGGGTCGAGGCCTGATATACCGCAATACTTACTATAACACATCCAACACAGAAGCTTTCCCGTTTATAAATAGCGTTCCCTTCCTCTCCTTCTTTGTCTGATTTAATGATATTCACACAGAAGGCCCATACCGAGGACTCCACTGCCATCCGTTTCACAGGTGGAAAAGCTAAGGCCTAGAAAAGAGAAACAAACAGCCAGTATTGAGCCACAGCCTCCCGCACAGGTCTTCCGCCCCACAGGGAGACAATTCCGGGGGTGGAAACCAGTCCTAGAAGAGACCTGTCTCAGGCACGTGCTGGCCCTGACTTTGAATCACCTAAGTGGGGAGGAGGAGCGACTGTCACACTCAAGGCCCCGTGTAGGGGACATGAAGACACCCTAGCCTCCACTTCTGTGACAGAATTGCTCATAGGTGCAGGTTGGGGGAGCATCTGGTGGCTCCAAGACTCAGGAGGGCACAGAAGCGATTGTAGAAAGGCTGTTCTAATCGTGGGTGTGGGTGTCTACGATAGGAGGTGCTGATGGACGTCTTTGGAATGGGCACAGAGGGGTGATTTGGGAAGATGTATCATTTTGCGACTGGAGAATTTATAAATTGCGACTGGGGAGCTGTATGAGGAAGAATTTCCATATAGGATCTGAGACAGCAGAATTGAGTTGTAGGTTCCTGGTTGCCACCTAAGAATGGGGTGTACTGTATTACAAGTCCTGATTAAGAGCCTTGAGCGCTCCTGGGAGTCGGGACCCTCGTGACTGGTTTACTTTGTGCTGGCAGCTGGTGGCACTGGTCACGTTGGGTGTTTAGGTAGAGATCAGGAGGAAGATGTAGTCTGTGGGGCCATGAGTAATTCCATCAGGTCGTGTCATGAGATTCAGGGTACACACACCGAGCATCAAATCACCGTCAAGAGCAAGACACAGCGAGAACTTGCCCCTGCGCAAGCGCAGCACGGGCGCGTCCTGACGCTTAGGTTAGGGGCGGATCAGGAGTCCTGAAAGGGGTGGGGCTTGGCGGTCTCATTCTGCGCTTGCGCTGTAGGGGCGTGGCGGTCGCACCTGCGCGAGTTGGGCGAAAGAGGAGGAGCGAGGTGACGCAGGCGTAATAATAGAGAAGGTGCCAGAAAGATCCAAAACAAGTGGCTGCGGCCGTCGCCCAGAAGTCATCGGACGCTGGAATCTGGTGAGGATCAGAGAGGCCTAATGGCGACTGATGGAGGGTAGCTGGAACCACTTGGGTGCTGGGGTGAGAGCAGGGATGAGAGCAGGACCGATCGCCCTTCCAGGGAGAGGGGTCGGGTTCAGACAGTACCACCTGTGTGTCGCTCAGGGTTGTCTTGGTCGGTTTCACTAGCAGGGGGCGGAGGGTCACTTCTGAAAGGTATCACTTGGATGGGATGTAGGAGCTGGCTGGAAGATACTAGTGGACAGAACCCAAGGGCTACGTCCGGACATTTGCCACCCAAAGTCACCGGGCAGTGGACAAGGTGCCCTGCAATGGGCCATGTAGCTCATTCCAGCTGATCGCCTAGGTCAGTCGGTGGCAAGTTCGGAACGTATTACCCAGAGAGGGGCATCTGGGCTTGGCCCTCCCGACTAGTCGGTGGACCGGTGGGGTCTAGCGTCTCGACCTGTTACTATGGGATCTTGGGCGATACCATTCCTGTCCGTGGGAGGGAGAGAGGCTGAGACCGTTGAGGGTTTGGGGGCTACTCTGCCCGGAGACACCTCGCGGTGCCCACGCGCTGGCCTCTGTGGTCTTTGGGCCACTGTGTCGCTGACCACGACCTCCTCCCCGCCGTGTGGGTTCTAGGCCCTGGTTCTGAGCTTGTTCCGCACCCCTCCCCTGGGAATGGCGTTGTCCGGGTCGACCCCGGCCCCGAGCTGGGAGGAGGATGAGTGTTTGGATTACTACGGCATGCTGTCGCTTCACCGTATGTTCGAGGTAGTGGGCGGGCAGCTGACCGAGTGCGAACTGGAGCTCCTGGCCTTCCTGCTGGATGAGGCCCCCGGCGCCCCCGGCGGCCTGGCCCGCGCCCGCAGCGGCCTGGAGCTGCTTCTGGAGCTGGAACGCCGCGGGCAGTGCGACGAGAGCAACCTGCGGCTGCTGAGCCAACTCCTGCGCGTGCTAGCCCGTCACGACCTACTGCCACATCTGGCTCGCAAGCGGCGCCGGCCAGGTAGGGTTTGCTCCCTCTGGGCTCCTGTAGTGCTGTGATAAGGATTCCAGTCTCCCCTATTCCACAGCGAGAAACCCAAAAGTGAGAGGACATGGCTTAGGTAGGAGTAAGCTTGTGGGATTCGGCCATATCAGTAATGACTTGTGGCCACTGTTTGTGGAACTTTCTATGCTAGGCAGAGGTAAGCCTTTCATATGAACTGTCACCTGTCAGCCCTCTCTTACTCGCCTCCAGGGAAAACAACAGGTTCAGAGTACTGAGTACCTTGCTGTATGTGAGGCCGCAGAGAAATGACAGTCAAGATGTCAACTCTATAAAAACTTGCATTAGTGGAGGAGTCCATAGTAAATAAGGAACTTAGCTTTAGATATGACCCTAGACTGAGAGGGGTAGAGTACTCCAGAATGAGGGGAGGTAACCTTAAATTGGGTAACAAGGAAGGGATACTTTTTCCTAAGAAGATGGCGTTTGAAATGGGGCCTGGAGGGGAAGGGGGAGGGAGGAAGGGAGGGCTGAAGATGGATCACACACCTAACATATGTAGCAAGGATTCAAACCTGACTGGCCTGTCTCCAGGGTTGAGGCCCTTGATTCTTCGGTAAAAAGGGAGGAGCTGGGAGGGGTCAGGATACCAGGAGCCTGTCTGTAGGTTAGGCTGTTGGCTTCTTTCTTGAGAGATACAGTGCAGAGTTGGGGGCAGGGGGGTTGTGGGATTCGTGTGAGCTGATAGATGGCCATCTGTAGGGATAAGGCTGTCTGGTTTTGGAAAAATACTATCTTGAGTGTCAGACTCTAGAAGCAGAAAGGCCTACTTATATATCGTGGGGGCTCCAGAGTGAACTTGGGAGGGTGTGGGGGGGGGTGTCAGGGGCTATTGCAGGGACCTGGGCTACTGAAAGAGTAACCTTGGCAACTGGAGCTGTTGGCCCGGGTTGGGCAGCCCCATGAGTACTCTGTCCTGGGAGGTGCTTGAGGAGGCGTGGGTATTTGGGTGTGACCTCTGAGTGGGTCAGGCATCCTGTGGTCCAGGCATTCTTCTAGGATGCTGGGCTGGGAGGTAAGGAAGCTGTGAAAGCTTCTTCTGTTCTCCTTCCCCCAGTGTCCCCTGAGCGATACAGCTATGGCAATTCCAGCTCGTCTTCCAAGAGGACAGAGGACAGTGGCCGGTGTCGGCGACAGGCGAGCAGTTCCTCCGATTCTCCTCAGAGTCAGTGGGACACAGGTGAGTCCACACTGTGACTAACCTGCATCCTGGTCCATCAGGGAAGTGGCCTGAAGGGTTGTCGTGTCTTGTAGTGTGCCTGTGTTTATAATTGTGAAGTGTGTGTCCTGAAGCAACAGGGCTGAGTCACAAGGACTCACTCAGGTAGCATCACGTTATGGCCTATGACCCGGCAGTTGTGGCTGGATGTAGTTTACGGTGGATGCCTTCTTCAACTTGTTAAATTATTGTGTTCTAGTCAGTGTAGTCACACACACACAAATCCTGATTTTTAATTACGTAAAATTTCAAACACCTGGAGAAGTTAAAAGATAACAGCAAAGGCCTGGAGAGATGGCTCAGTGGTTAAGGGCACTGGCTGCTCTTCCAGAGGTCAAGGGTTCAATTCCCAGCACCCACATGAAGGCTCACAACTGTTTATGCCCAATGCCCTTTTCTGGTATGAAGACAGCCATGCAGACAAAACATCCATATATACAAATAAATCAATGAGTCTTTTTTAAAAAAAAGATAGTACAGAGAACGCCTTCACTTGGATTCAGGGATGGCTAACCTTCTGTGACTTGTGCTGTGTGTATGTGTGTGTGTGTGTGTGTGTGTGTGTGTGTAATTCTGAGGTTTTCGTTGAGCCCTTTGGTAGTAAATTACAGATATTATTAGATCTGCTTCTGAATTAGCTAGCATAATTTGAGAATGAGATGTCCCTCTACCCTTTGAAGACCATTATCACCCCTAAGAAAATGGATATTAGTTCTCTGATCTCCTCATGGTCCACTTTCAGACTTCTTAAGGTCTGTGGGGTTTCAGAGTCTGTTTATATTGTTCGTTGTGCATGCAGTTTAAAGATAATAATTATTACTCTTTTGAGGTGGAGTCTCATTCTGTAGCTCATTCTGACCTGGAACTCACCTTGTACCCCAGACTCACCTCTAACTAGAGCAGCGGTTCTCAACCCGTGGATCAAGACCCCATCATGGGGTGGCCTTAGACCAACCACAACACACAGACTTTACATTACGATTCATAACAGCAGCAAAATCAGTTACGAAGTAGCAACAAAAATAATTCTATGGTTGGGGTCACCACAGCACGAGGAACCATGTTAAATGGTCTCAGCATTAGGAACATTGAAAACCACTGACTTAGAGATAATCCCCCGACTTCCCCCTCTCCAGGATTGGAATTAGAGACGTGAGCCCCTATGCCTACTGGCATTCATGACTTTTTATCTCTGTGATCTCTGTAGAGTAGAAACTTCTTTCTTGACAGACAGACCCACCTTCCTCCCTCTGTGTGGGGCTGGGCCTCCTGTGTACCGACTGCTTCTATACCACCAGACCACAACTGCGTTCGCAGCCCTCCTCTCCAGCCCAGACGTCTCTGGTTTTGTCTACCCTACAGGGCTGATTAGTGTGTGCAGCATTCTGACTGCTTCTGGTTGTCACGTGACGGCGTTACATGATGGTGTATCCTGTCACTTGTCCCTCCCTCCCCCCACAGCATCCAGATATCTACCATGAACACCTTGCCTGTGCTGAAGTTTTCATCATGAAAAGAGGGAAGTGCAGTGAAGCACTTATGGTCACATTGGCCACATTTATATATCGGGAAGAGACTCCTTTGGGGGTGGGTGTATTGGTGTGTGTGTGTGTGTGTGTGTGTGTGTGTGTGTGTGTGTGTGTATGAATGAATGGGCAAGTTTAAAACAGGTTCTCAGTTGCCTGTGTCCTCTTGCTTCAGCCTGTGTAATAGCTGGAATCTGGCTTGTGCTGAGACTGGAACAAAGTAATTTTTAAAACGTGGGTTTTTTTTGTTTTTTGTTTTTTTTAAAAATATGGAACGCTTCATGAATTTGCCTGTCATCCTTGCGCAGGGGCCATGCTAATCTTCTCTGTATCGTTCCAATTTTAGTATATGTGCTGCCAAAGCGAGCACGGGTTTTTTTTTGTTTTTTTTTTAAAGATTTATTTATTTAATTTATGTGACTACACTGCAACTCTCTTCAGACACACCAGGAGAGGGCATCTGATCCCATCACAGACGGTTGTGAGCCACCATGTGGTTGCTGGGAATTGAACTCAGGACCTCTGGAAGAGCAGTCAGTGCTCTTAACCACTGAGCCATCTCTCCAGCTCCTAAAATGTGTTTTTTGTTGTTGTTGGTTTTCGTTATTTTTCAGTTTCTGAGGTACTAGACATTAAACCTAGGGCTTCGCGCATGCTCAGCAAGGGCTTCTTTCACCAGGCCGTGTCCCCTGAGGCCAGAGCGTTACAGTTGAGCTGTTTGGTCTACAGCTCCTTTTTTTCTTTCTAATTTAACAACAGAGTATCTTAAGTAACCCTGGCTGGCCTGAAACTCACGAGACCCACCTGTCTCTGCCTCCCAAGTGTGGGAATTACAGGCGTGAGTCACCCCACCCCCACCCCTTTGTTCTGTGTTTGAGGTGGAGTTCTTTCCTCATCTCCCCTCCCTTCTTTACTTCCAAGTATCACTGTGTAGCTACTTACTGTTTACTTTGTAATAGTCAGTCATTCTTACCAAGCTTTGGATTGCTAAGGCTCTGTCCTTTGGACTTAAGCTTCACTCTTGGCCTGCTTTGTGCTTTACAATGCTCCAGAGTGTCCCACACTCACCTGGTACTCACCCCCAAAGTCATCTGCTTGTCAAGGTGCCTGGCTTCTTTCTGTTAGGGACCTCGATACTTAAGACACCAAATATCTGACACTGGGTGTGTAGGGCACCAGCTTCATTGGGCTGGATGGGAAATCGGATGCCTGCTTTTGAGAGAGAGTTCTCAAGAGCCGGGTTTGATGGCTCTCTAGGGCCTGCATTCCCCTGGGCATTTAGGAGGTTGATGCTCTTAAGTTTACTCTTAAGTATGTGTGTGTTTGGGTTTATAACTTAGGTGCTCATCCCCAGGGAATCCAGAAGGTGTCAGATCCCCTCCCCAACACCCCCAGGAGCTGGAGTTACCACACTTTGAGCCCCCTTAGGTGGGCATGCTGGGAGCTGAACTCAGGTTTGGCTTAAGAACAATGTGCAGGCTAACTGCTGACTGTTTTCTGTTATAGTGAGTCTTGGCTCTTGGTTCTGAGATAGATTTCCTTCCTTTGTTTTACAATAGTAGTGAGGCAACACCACATTTTATCTGTAGAGACTCATTTGTTCCTAATGTATTCTTTCAGGGCTTGCAACAGAAGTGACATGTAAGGGGTGTTCTGGAGTGTTTTGATTTCCTCTCCTGCAGTATTGCAAACTGTATTTTGTTAGTTTTGTTTTTTTTTTTCCAGCTTTTGTAAGTTTTTCCAGCTCTGCTTTTCTTTAAAATCTTACTGCTGGAGTGTGTGTGCACGTGCGTGTGTGCGTGCGTGCATGTATGTGTGTGTAAGAACCTTTGAGAAAGGATCTTACTAGGTAGCTCTGGCTTGCCTGAAACTCACTATGTAGACCACACTGGCCTTGAACTCGTAGATATCCACCTGCCTCTGCCTCAAACGCTGAGATTAAAGATGTATGGTATGTATTTGCTCTTGTATGTATTTGGTTAAATCCAGCTAGTTTGCAGTCACAAATGTTCTAAGGCAATGGTTCTTAACTTTCCTAGTGCTTGTGTTGTAGTGACTCCCATCCTTAAAAATTGCAACTTTGTAACTGTAATTTTGCTGCTGTTATGAATGGTAATGTGGAGTCTATGTTTTCAGATGGTCTTAGGTGACCCATGGGAAAGGGTCGTGTGACATCTGATGGTTGAGAACCCTGTTCTAAGGTACCTGCCCTACTTCTTTATCAGAATACTGGTGTTACCAATCATGTGTACACTGAGTTCATTTGTGCCGCTTGACTTTACCCTTCGCTTCCCCTCAGTTTACGTCTTGAAGTGTATAAAACAGTTACATGACCGGAAAAGCAAAACTGAAAGCATTTTAAGCAGCCGTTTCAGTTCTTTCTAATGTGTCCTTTCAGGGCTTGCAGCAAAAGTAACAAATGTCAGGAGAGTTCAGGTTTCCTCTCTTAGACAAAGTGTTGCAAACTCTACACATTTATTTCGTCTCCGGCTCTCTGTATTTCGGTTCTAAGGCAAGGTTGCTGTGTAGAGCAGCCTGGCCTGGGATTGTTTGTTTCTCCTGTATAGAGAATGCAGGCGCGGGGGACTCCGCCTGGCTCCTGCTTCCTTACTGGGTTCAACAGTTTTTTGTTTTTTGTTTTTTTTTTGTTCTTTTTTTCGGAGCTGGGGACCGATGGGTTCAACAGTTTACATGGAAATTTTTCCTCCCTGATAGACTGTTGCATTCTTATGTTGTCCATTTTATCTTTTTAAAAAACAAAGCATCCCAGAGATCAAATACAGGTTCTTAGGCCTGGTAGAACATACCTTTACCCACTGAGCCACTGTGCATATGTGTGGGTGTGTACGTGCCGATGTCTGTCTGTCTGTCTCTCCTCCCCCACACACACAGAGATTGAATGAACCAGGGGATAAGGAGTTATGGCAGGATCTCTTAGAGCTGGTCTGGCCTTGAACTCCTTATCTTCCTGCTTGTACCCCAAGTGCTGGAATTCCCTGCTGGCAGTTGTCAAGCCTGTCCTCTTCGTGAATGCGTCGCCGTCCTCTGGGGTCAGACCCGCGAGGGTGTACTGTGTGGTGTATGCACACTCACTCTTATGGATGGAGTGAGTGGCTCCTCTTTTAGAAGCCCCCCCCCCCAAGGCTCACTGCACTAAGACCTTCTCCCAAGCACCCACCTTGGCATTCTTCCTTCCTGGTCCTGAGCTGCCTCTTTGTCTCCTAGGCTCCCCATCAACCAAGCGGCAGCGTCGGAGTCGGGGCCGCCCTAGCAGTGGTGCCAGGCAGCGGCGGAGAGCGGGCCTGGCAGCCTCGCAGCAGCAGCAACAGCAGCAACAGGAGCCGGGCAGGTCGTCCTCAGAAGGCAAGGTGACCTGTGGTACGTACCCGAGGGCCTTGAGAATGCTATAGTGCCCATGGTGGACCAAGGGGCTGGAGGGTGAGCCACACCACATTCCTTAGGTCTTAGCCTTGGCTTTTGTTCCTTTTGTTTTCGTTTTTTCAAGAAAGGGTCTCACTTTGTATTCCTGGCTGTCCTGGAACTCACTCTGTAGAAGACCAGGCTGGCCTTGAATTTACAGAGTTCCACTTGCTTTTGCTTCCAAAGTGCTGGGATTTAAAGGCGAGCGTCACCACCTCTCTCTCCCCTTCAGCTGTGGCATTTAAAGAACTGCCAGCCTCGGGCAGGTGACAGGGGTGGGGGACGGGGTCATGTCCTGCATCTGTACAGGAAGATGCCAGTGCTCCTGCCTAGAGCTGCTGTCTGTCAGAAGAGACAGTCAACCATAGTGCCTGGCTGGGACACGTGCTGGGTGAGGTCTGTGCAGGGAAACTCTGTCGCTGTAGAGCTGACCTTGCAGTCGGGTGACCATCCTTTGGAGCTGAGACCATAATGGGCACTGCCAAGGGCTGGTGGGGAAGCCAGCCGGACCGTAGCTGGATGCTGGGCGGCTGCAACCTGGCTGGAGTGAGGGTCTCTGCCCATGCTTCCGGTTTTTTTCTTTCTTTTTTGCAGGGTGTGTGTGTGTGTGTGTGTGTGTGTGTGTGTTGGTGGAGGTTTTTATTGTGTGACCCAGGCTTGTCTGGTACTCAATATATAGTCACAAAGCTGGCCTTGACCTTGGAATCCTCTTGCCTCAGCCTCCCTAGTGCTAAGTTATGTAGACATGTAACCACCATCCTTGTCTCTGGTGACGAGTCTTTGCCCGTGAGATATTGCACTGTGTTCTGGGGGGTGGGCTGGGGGATTGGGTCTGACAGCCATCGCTGGTCCTTCTGTCCCTGGGGAACAGGTAGACCTGGGGACACAAAGGGACTCAGGTACGGTCTCAGACTCCAGAGTGTGTAGGCTGTGGGAGCTTGGATAAGGGACATGGGACCCAGGCTGACACAACAGAGTCAGTGGGTGTAGGGATGCTGCAGAGGAGCTGGGCCGGGGGTCCCACGTGACCTCTGTGGAGCGAGTCCAGGGGGGTCAAGTGTTGGAAGCAGAGGCTTTGCTGGACTGGTGTTCTGGGGCTGCAGAGCCCCAGAATGGTCCACTTACCATTTCATATAATTCTTTCCTTTGGAGCATCTCTTTATCAGGCACTGTAGGCGTTGAGGACACAAGTGAGACCAGGTAGGGAAGTCCCTGCCTCCCCCGACCCCCAGGAGTTTACGTGATAGTGTGTGAAGTAAATAACTCACAGTACCAAGGTGTCATGTGATCTCAGCTAGCACAAAGCCTGGGGGGCCTGCAGGGACACCCTGAGGAGGTGTCACCCCACGTGATGGCAGCCAGGAGCTGCAGGAGCCCTCAGTAGCATGCTGTCAGTCGAGCAGCTGGCACAGCGAAGGGGCTCCTAGAAGCTGGAGGTTAGGGGACAGATAGGGCAGAAGGAGGTGCTGGGCTCCTCTGAGTCTATAGGATGCACGGAGGCCTTGGCCAGGGGTGGGGTTGGGGGGTGGGGGGTGCCTCCTCTTCCCTTGTACGAGCAAACACAGTTTGCATACACCTGCCCCTCCCATTGCCTGTGTGGCCTCCCAGGCAGTGGGTGTTGCCCATTTCAGAGATGAGATGGCAGATACCTGTGCTGGGTACAGCCGGCAGCATAGCCAGCCCCTGGCCTCACAAGGCGCTGCTGACTGAGGGGGTGGCTGCCGGGTGCGGGGAGTCAGGCAATTACCAGTCATCTGGCTGGCTGGGTAAGTTAGGGAGTCACTGCCCTGAGGGCCTGGGCAGACTGGGGAGCATCCAGGCTTCAAGTGTCTTCCCTGAGGCCAGGAGGTTGTTAGCCAAGGTGTGGCTGGGTCTTGAAGGACCATGAACTGCCAGTCTGACTGCTGAGTCACCAGGCGGGGTGTGGCCGGCCGAGGCTCTCCCTACTTGGGCCCTCATTTTCCCTCAGAAAAGTAGGGATGACTTCTTTAACAAGGCAGTGATCCTTTCTGGTCCGACAAAGGAAAGACAGGGCTACTCTTGCTCCTACAAACCCAAAATGCTTGACCCCACTGAGAGACAGACCCTAAACTACCAAGCCCTTGAGGGTATAAGAAGAAGCCCTTGGGGGCCCTAGGTTTGGACACAGGGCCCTGAGTCCGCACACCTCAAGGCCATCCAGTGGGAGTGCTGGGCGTGTTACTGGCCTCTACTTTTCAAGACAACTATTGAAGTAGGGCCCGTGTTCACCATGGTGTGAATATGTTTAAAGGCAAGGGGAGGAAGTCCCCAGTACCAGAGTTGGGCAGGAAACAGACTTGTGTCTACAGAGAGCCTGCAGGGGCCTCTGTTCTCAGTGAGCTGTTTTCTGGTATGAGGAAAGCCAAGTCAGAGGTTTCAGCTGGGGCAGGAAGCATCTCAGTGCGCATGTGCCCGTGTGGTCCCTGGAGGCTCAGAGGCCGTGATGGGTTGGTGGAGCGATGGGAGAGACTACTTAGGGGAGGCCAGGCAAGAACGGGGTCCTGCTCTGGGGCTTTGGCTAGCCTGAGATTTGCTCTGTACCTAAATTGGTCTTAAACTTCTGGAGATCCCCCTGCCTCTGCCTCCTGAGCAGGAGTTCTCGTCTGGCTCCACATCATTTTGTGGGTGCAGCAGGGGGATCGGAGGGGGCTTTTTTGAGACAGTGTCTCTCATGTGGCCCAAACTGACCTAGAACTTGGTACCTAGCCAAGGTTGGACTTGAACTCGACGCCTTTGTCTTCAAGCGTTTCGTGCTACCATGCCCAGGTTACAACTTTGTAGTGAAAATTACATAATAGCAGAAGGATTGACCTGATAACCCTGGGCCCTTTGATACCAGTTGTCGTGGTGACTGATGTCATCTCCGTGTGCCGTGTTGTTTCACAGTTATCTCAGTTGTCTTATTTCATAGATAGATGCAGTGTCCTTTTCAAAAAAGTGTTTAGACAGGATAGCAGGCTGGACTTGAACTTGACAGTCTTCCTGCCTCAGCCACCCACATTGTCAGGATTGCAGGCATATGTCAGCACTCTGCTCATTGAAGTTTTCAGGCTCTTTTCCTGGGCCACAGTGGTTCAGTCATCAGGAGGCAATGGCCACTAAACTCTCTCTGAAGCTTGGGGGCAGCCTCTCTAGTCTAGTTCAGGTGATAGAGTTAGGAAAGGACAAGAGTGGCTGGCACAGAGCCAGGCAGCTGGAGCGGGAGCCCCCTGTTGACTCCAGTGGACCTTTATCCAGGTTGGCCCTTACTGTGGTGTATATTTCCCCGGAGGCCACTTGGGCTGTGATCTTGAGTGCTGTGAGAGCCCTCAGCACGCCCACCCAGGAAAGCCAAGGGAGGTTCATCCCAGGGCTCTCAGAGACTCCAGTTGGGAGGCAGCTATGCTCACCACCGTAACACCAATGCGAGCCTCCAGTTGGAACCTGCTCCCTCCATCAACCTGATGCCCAACCTGATGCCCACTTGAGAAGCCCCTTTCGCCTCTGCATTTTTTTCTGTCCCCAAAGTGAGATGGGAGCAGGGCAGTGCTCAGGTCCATATGTGTAGGAAGCGGACACAGCTTCCCTTTTTTAGGAAGGCAGAGCCCGTTGGGTAGCTGCATATCCTCAGCTCTACCAAAACAGAGCTGTAGGCAGCCTGAGCCAGGCCCGCCCTTCTCTCTCTCTCTGCCTGTCTTTCCTCCTGAGTGTCCTGGCGGTCTTGTCCTGGCTCATGCCAGCTTGCCACTGTCGCCCAGCAGCTGTGGTGGCCATCCTGAGTCGGGTGGCCTTGTCCTCACATCACTCATGCTTTGGGCCTCGGTGCTCACCGGAGATCACTGAGCTATGGAGGTGTGGTTACCTCCAGATGTCCACAGCAGGATGCTTTGCTGTTAAATGAGACCAGACCTCCCAACCCCGCTGCCAGTGACTTTCCGCCACCTTCTAGCGGCACTGTCCCCTCGGCTGGCGACTGCCCTAAGCTCTTTTCTCCCAGACACAGCACCCTTCCCACTTCTTCCCAGTGTACTCCTCACACTTCACTTCAAGTGCTATTTCCTAGAACGGAACCCTAACTTAAAGCCCCTGCCTGTCGTCTTCCCTCCTGGCCTTAGAGTGCCTTCTAATTGTGTGCTTGTGTGAGCGGCAGTGAACAGGGTTCGACAGTGAAGAACTTGGGCTCTGAAAAGAGCCGGGCACCTGGGATAGAATTCTGGAATGGTGTAGCTCAGTGATTCAGCCTCTGGGCCTCAGTTTCCTCATCCACAAAAAGGAGCCTCAGTATCGCCTTGTAAAGCTGTGGCATGATCAAAGGGCTCAGGGCAAGGTTCATGCGTCCGGGGCAGCCGGAAGACAGTCCACGCAAGTATCACCTGTTCATGCAGGCTCAGGGTAAAGGAGAGGCTGTGTGGTGAGCAGGTGATTCACGGCCAGGGTGGAACGTGGTGGGCGGAGCTCATTGTTGGAGCCTCTTGTCCTTCCCTTTCCTGTGATCCTTTTCCAGGTCAGAGGTGGACTGTGCGCTGGTAGGTGGAGTGTTTCCTCCTCAGTAAATGGCAGTGATGAGGGGACCCTTAGGATTAGATGGGGTAGGACAGGAAAAGCCCCCAGGGGTGGGCCCGGCCTGGGAGGAGAGTGCTAATACTGGGCAGCTCGCCCCTGCCCACCTGTGGCATGCCCCTCTTCATCCCCGATGTAAATACCTGGTGAGAGACTGCTGGGTGTCTCTTCCACCTTCCCGAGGGCGGCGAGCACTCTGAGTAGATGGATGCTTGCCGGTCGGTTCTGTGTGCTGTGGGAGAGGGTCAGGAAGGCCTGGCCGGGCTGGACATGGGTGCCTTCTGCAGCGCTTTGGGTCAGTTGGTTCTGTTCTGGGCAGAGGAGGTGCGCAGACCATTCTGTGAGGGTGAGAGGGAAGGCAGAGCGTGGAAAGGTGGGGCGGTGGTTGGGAGAGTTGGTAAAGGAGGAGATTGACTTAGGGACCCAGTGGAGAGTACGGGTCACGTGGGGAGAGAGGTGGGTTTTGAAATCACAGTTCCTGATTCTGTGGCCTTCATGTGCTGTGAGCCCCTGACCTTGGCACTGTACCAGTTGCTTCATTTAATCCTCGTGACTACCGTGTAGCAGGGACCTCTTGTTTGTGTTTTTCAGATGGGGAAACAGGCTCAGAGAGGTGAGGTCACATGCCTGAGGCCCCACAGCCAGAGTGTGGCAGAGCTGGGACTCGCTTTGAGGTGTGTGGGACCCCACCAGCTGCCTCTGCCTCTGCCCAGCCCTGTGTGGCCTTGGGCAGCTTCTGATTCCCCCACTCGCATGGTACCCACCCTCAGTTGGGAAGGATGGGGGCCCAGAGGGCTTGTCTGGCTTAGGATGAAGGTGGCTGGGTCCGTGAGCAGCCCTGGGAGCTGCGGCCGACCCCTCTGGGCTGAGTTCTTTGGGCCTCCAGTGGACAGGATGGGGTTCCCCTCAAGGTAGAAAGAGGAAGGCTTTGGGGGAGGAGGAGGAAGTGAGTGTGGTAAGAAGTCATCTGGGGTTCGAGGCCCTTCCTTCTACTTTTTGCTCTCTGTGGATGGCTGTGAAAGGTGACGGGCGCCCACTGTGGTAGACCCATCTACTCAGGGCTCCGGTTTTCTTTTGGGTTGAAGGTGGCTCCCGACTTCAGGGCTAGGGCATGCCCAGAGTCAGTCACAGCTGTCTTTGGCCACTGCGGTTCAGGAACACCCCCTGAGTTGCAGCCTCCTTGCTGGCTCAGTGCTCCCTGTCCCCTCTGTCTTTGTTATATTCTCATTACCAGCCCTTCAGGCAGGGGCTACGCCCTGGTCTAGCTGTTTACAAAGGCTCTGATTTGCCCAGGGGTACTGCTGTCTGGTCCAGAGGCCCTGCCAGGCTGTGTGACCTTGGACTCTGCTTCAGATCTGTAAATGGGGTGTTACAGGGGCCTGCCTCAGGGTTGTTTGTGGCTTGAGCTCTGTGACTCACACTGGAGTCTGGGATGTTTGGTGGTTGTTGGTGCTATAGAAGTGTTGGCTGCTCTGGTCCCTACACATATCTGGACCTAGCACAACCATGCCCCAGTAGAGAGGTGACAAGCCCAAACCCATGCTCTCAGTGACTCTTAGAGGACCATCTTTGTCCCCTGGGCAGAGCTGCTACCTCCTTTGGGCAGATGCAAGTAGAGGTTAAATGACAGGAACTTACCTTAAAGTGTTTAAGGGAAATTGAGAACCAGTGGTGGGGCCTGCTAGTCTGATGGTGGTGCCTGCTGGTCTGATGGTGGTGCCTGCTGGTCTTGATGGTTTCTTCCTGATACGTGATGAACTCAGGGATCTTTCCCTCTGCATTCGACCCTGTGTGGGCTTCATTCTCTTCCCTGGGTGACCTGGTAGCACTTAGCAGCCTTAGACTCACCCTGCTGTCCTAGAATACTGTATGCTCAGCAGAGCCTGGTCTCCTGGGCTTTGCTGAGGCCCCTTGCACCCTTGAGCTTGGAGGATGGGCTGTGTTTGATCTGAGAGTCTCTCTGTGTGAGAGGTGGGTATGAGGCTGGCAGCCGGAAACCAGGTCCCTTGGCTTATGTGTTGGTTCATTCACAGACACAGATACCAAGCTCTTATGCCCAGGGTATGTGTGTGCCTGAGCAACACACTAAGGCCTTCAGGGTGTTGCTACCCGGGGAACTTGGGATTCTGCTGCTGCTGCTGCTGGAGTAGGTTAGAGATGACAAGTACCTTGGGGAAAACCAAGCTGGGCCTGGGGAGCTGGGGAGCTGCCGGAGAGTGAGAGTGGTGGTTGGATCTGAGTGGGCCTCACTGGGAACTGAGCATCGGAACAAAGGGCTGTAGGAACTGGGGAGGGAATAACCCTGAGTGGTGAGAGGCAGAGTTGAACTGGATGGAGGAGCCTGCCTTATGATTAAGGGAGCAGCAAGGAGTTGAGATTGGAGGGGATGCTGTACATCGGAAGTAGCAGGGAGGAGGAGGAGGTGTCAGGACTTCCTCGGTGTGGCTGTGGGAAGGGGTTTTGGGGCAAGGGGAGGGGAAATGAGGTTCCTGCTGATGAGCCCCTCCTTCTCCTGCAGACATCCGGCTCCGGGTTCGGGCAGAGTACTGCGAGCATGGGCCAGCCTTGGAGCAGGGCGTGGCATCCCGGAGACCTCAGGCATTGGCCCGGCAGCTGGATGTGTTTGGACAGGCCACTGCTGTGCTGCGGTCAAGAGACCTGGGCTCTGTGGTGTGTGACATCAAATTCTCAGAGCTCTCCTATCTGGACGCCTTCTGGGGTGACTATCTGAGCGGTGCCCTGCTGCAGGCCCTTCGGGGCGTGTTCCTGACTGAGGCCTTGCGGGAGGCTGTAGGCCGAGAGGCTGTCCGCTTGCTGGTCAGTGTGGACGAGGCTGACTATGAGGCTGGCCGGCGCCGCCTGTTGCTGATGGAGGAGGAGGAGGGGCGGCGTGGGACAGAGGCTTCTTGATCCTGGATCTGGCAGGACTGACCCCACCTCCAAGTCTCCAGGCCACCCGAAAGGCGACCATCTTGCCCCCAGATGACTGTGATTCAGCCGCACAAGGACTGCATCAGGACTGCGTCAGGACTGCAGGTTCCATGATAGCCTCTCCTATGATGTGGGCTTTGAGGCATAAACCACTTCTAGCTGCTTCCATCCCAAATTCCCCACTCCCAGGTGGATTCCCTCAGCCTTGGGGGCCCAGGGTCACAGAGCCCTGAAGTAGGGAGGCATAGCCCCCTGCACATCATGTCTCTCACCCTGGGCTGATGCTGTCCGGCCCCACACACTTTAGCCTAAGGCTACTCTCTCAGGATCTCAGATTTACTGTTCCCACGTGGTTTCAGCCACAGCAGTGGGCTCTGGAGCAGGGGTGCCCATGGGGCTTGCACACCTTGCCCATTCCTCACCAACCAGGGCTCTGCCTGAGGCACACACAGATATCCAACTCTCGTCACCTTCCCTGCTCCCTGGAACTAGACAGACTTGCCTTTGGGCCCTTTAACAGAGACTATCCCATGTGGGCTTTGAGGCCACATCAGGTCAAAGGCAGTTGCTTCGTACAGAGCTAGGACCAGACCCAGCCACCTCGTGAAGGGAGGCGAGGACTCGGGCTGATGGGAAGATGTTTCACAAACTGTGCCAATAAACCTGCCCTGGAAAGGGCACAGGTGGGCGTCGAGGCTCTCCGGTACCTTTGTTGGTCGGCGAGGGGACGGGCTGGAGAAGAGCACGATGCTAACTCATCTGCCAGTCGCATCTGCCGCAGGTGTCTCCATTCCTTGGGCCTCGTTTCCCTTAACCATTAACCTCAGCATCGTGGACCCCCAGCCTGTACACGTGTGCTCTGTCGGAGTCTGTGTGTTCGTGGGGGGAAATCTTGTTTCATGTGTACAGGTGTTCTGCTCGCATGTGCTTCTGTGCACCACATGTGTTCTGGCCTCCAAGGAGGCCTGAAGGTAGTGTTACATGCACTGGAACTAGAGTTAGAAGCAGTCAAGTCACTGTGAGGGTGCTGGGTCCTCTGGAAGTGCAGACAGCGATCTTAACCACTGAGCCGTTCCTCCAGCCATTTTCAATTGGTCAGATGGGGGAAGGGGGCACGGGGCACGTGCACTTGAGTGTAGTGCCCATGAATGTCCGAGTCGTGAGTCGTCCCCTCCCCCCTCCAAGGGAACTCAAGTCTCCAGAAGTTGTGCGCTGTCTGACATGGCAGCTCAGATCTGAACTCTGGTCCTCTGGAAGAGGACGCTGGGAGTTTTAGCCCTCTCAGTGAGAGGAACTGATTGTTTCCAAAACTGTTGGAACCAGAATGGGAAACTGGAAAGGAGAGGAGACAACCGGGGATTCTCAGCCTGCAATTGCTTCCCCTGGGGCTCCCAACCCTCCCTTTCTGGTCAGAGCCCTTTCAGGGTCCAGAGTTAAAGCACTACTTGCCACTGTGCGGCCTAAGGGGAGCACGCGGCTACCTTCTCCCCTTGGAAGGCAAAGGCTCAAGAGTGCTCTTTACCCGAAATCAAGTCTTCCATCTTTAGGGAGGGACTGGAGAGATGGGGATGGGGGTAGAGATTCCAAGGGCTGCCCTTTAGTGGGGCAAGAAGTGCTCCTGCCATGCCTAAGCGCCCTTCCTGGACCCCTAAAGGTTGGCAGACAGGGAAGGAATGGCAGATGTAGGGGCTGAATTCTGTCAAGGAGTGGAGGTGGGTCCCATGGTCCTCCATGTTGTCAGAGCCTGCTTTTACAGTCTGGGGCAAATTTCTACTAGGTGGTCTGACAATACTGCACTGTGGGCTCAGCGAAGGGAACGCCCTGGGGGATGGTAGTTGCAGGTGGGCTGGACCAGTGGTGAAGCTTGCTTAAGTAGCCCTTTCCTGTCTGACCCAGGAAGAGCACAGGCTCTTTTGTTAGTTTGAGAACTGGGTCTCACCCTGTAGCCCTGAAACACAATGTGTACCAGGCTGACCTCAGAGGTCGGACTGCCTCCGGCTCCAGAGCTCTGGGTCTAAAGGTGTGCGCCACCACACCCTTAGGTTTTCCCACCACAGTTTAGCTTTGAGGCTCTCCCCCGTGTGAGTTTTAAGTGTACCTGGAGGTGAAGCTGCCACTGTCCTTAGCCCAGGTCTGGCTCTGTTCAAGCCTTGAGGAAGCTCTCCTTTTCCCTCAGCTACCGTCTGAGGCTTCTGGCTGGGCAGGTTTCCCGCTCCAGGCCAGTTCTCTCCGGTCCTCTCTCTGACAGTTCCCCCAACATATTCTGGAGGCCTCTCCTGCCTGTTTTCTCCACCCTACCCCCACCTCACCCCATCAGCTCTCACTATCATGTGCACCAGGAGGAAGTTAACCTAGGTTGGAGGGAAGGGACCTGTGCAGGTGGAGTGTCTTCCCAGAAGTCTACAGAGGCACGAGCCTGAGGTGTTGCCCTGTCACACCTGAAACCTTACTGTGGGTCCCTCCTGGGCTTGTCAGAGAGTTTTGAATACAAAAGCGGTCTAGAGGATCTCCAAATACACCAGGACCATGAAGACAGCTAAAGAGCTTCAAAAGTCCAGAATCAGGATTTTGGGGGGCAGAATGCAGACGGGGTCTTAGCTCTGGAGATAGGACCCTGTTGGGACTTAAGGTTAGTGGCCCATCACTCCACAAAGGAACAAAGCCGAGGGCTGGCCCTGGGATGAGGAGTTCCCAGAATGATCCCAGTATGTCGGGGTTGAGGGGCAGAACGGTCCTTACCAAGGCCTCGGAATATCCTGAATTAGATATAAAGTGACTAGACAACAAAGGAGACGTCTGTAGTCTACCTGCCTCCACCTTCTGTATGGGGGATCAGAGAACTGTCAGAGATGGATGAGAGCCCTTGGAACAATAACATAAAGTGACTGAGGTGGCCCTAGTGCACATGGAGCTTGACAGCAACTGTTCCACGAACCCTCCATGTAGCTGGGCAGAACTGAAGACCTGAGGGGATCCCAGGTTGGGCTCTAGAAGAGACCCTGTTTTGTTTGTTGATACCCCAGACTGGCACCCTGGGACTCACAGGCCAGAGTGACCAGACAGCTATGACAGCAGTTGGAGACGCCCAAAGGCTAGTGAACAGAGACGTGTGGCCTGTTACTAACACTACTAGGTCCAACACAGTACATGGCTCTTAACCCCTCAAGCTTGGAGGAAAAAGCAGGAGGATCAGGAGTCTAAGGTCATCCTCAAACACAGCAAGTTTGAGGCCAGCCTGGTTTCCTGGAGACCCTGCCTCAAAAGCAACAGTGACAGAAAAAAACGACCACATCACTGAGTAACATTTGAGTCATGAAATACAACATTGGGAAGAATACGGAAGACACTACCTGTAATGTAAATCTCTTGTGTAACCCATGTCAGGAAGAAGAGAAAGAAAAAGCCATCTCTTCAGAAGGCCCCTACTAGCTTTTCTGTTCACTATGTAGCCCTGGCTAACCTGCAACTCCCTATGTAGACCAGGCTGGCCACAAACTCAGAGATCCACCTGTCTCTGCCTCCTGCACACCACAGCTGGCTGGTACAATATATTTTTATTTTTCATATGTCTTGTGTCGTGTCTTATTTTGCTCACTGCTATGCTGCGAGGGAGTCGTTGTGTGTGTATTGCTATGTGTTATCCAAGTTTGTGGATACACTGCTAGTTCATGTGCTGGGTGGGTATTTTGAGTTGTCCCCATTTGAAGCTGCTATGAACATTGTCGAGCATATTCGTTTACTTGTTTTGTATGTGAACACATCCTTCTTTCCCACTGGGATCTCCCTTGAGGTAGAATTGCTGGTCATGGTTATGAATAGGCTCAGCTTTGGTAGATACCATCTGAACCCAGCACCCCATAATCCTGATTAGGCTCCCACAGACATAGTGATTTAACACATTATCAGCCACCATGTGGGTGCTGGGATTTGAACTCAGGACCTCTGGAAGAGCAGCCAGTGCTCTTAATCCATGAGCCATCTCTCAGCCCCTACAGTGAGCATCTTTTTCTGCCTGCTACATTGTTTTCTCTTTGGAACCTTTCCCTTAAAGTGGATGTACAGATACATTGTCACCAACGCTGCCTGAGCGTTCCCTGCTTCCTCCTCACCAGTCCTTGCTATTGTTAGATGTGTTCATTTGCTCATCTGTTGGGTGTGTAGTGGTGGATCATTCTGACTTTTCTTCTCTCCTGTGACTAATTTCTGCTCTTCTAAGAAAACATTTTGCTTTACTTAAGGTGTGTCTGTGTGTGTGTGTGTGTGTGTGTGTGTGTGTGTGTGTGTGTGTGTGTGTGTACATGTGTTTGGAGGCCAGAAAAGGACATTGAATTCCCTAGATCTAGATTCTCAGGAGTTTGTGACCTACCCAAGCGGCTCCTGGGAACCAGACTCTGGTCCTCTGCAAGAACAGCCACAACAGACAAGAGCTTAGCTGTTGAGCCATCTTTCCAGCCTCCTCCTTTCCCGATAGGGTTTTGTTCTGTAGTCCAGGCTGGCCTGCTATCATTGTCTGCCTGCCTTAGTTTTCCCCGGTACGGGGATTACAAGTGTGCTACCATGCCCAGCTGGTTTCTGCCTGTCCTTCTTCAGGGGGAGTAGGTAGGGCACAGCAGTCTGAGACAGTCTTATGTAGCCCAGACTGGCCCTGGGTCCAGCCCTTCTTCCATTTCTTGACTGCTCAACTTACGTGTGTGTGTGTGTGTGTGTGTGTGTGTGTGTGTGTGTGCGCGCGCGTGCGCGCGCCACTATTGCCTGGTTTAATTTCTACTTACTCTTTAATTAAAGTATATTTTGGGGGCGGGGAAGGAGAGAGAGAGACAGAGAGGGTCTGTTTTATATCTGGTCATGTGTGCACAGTGCACCTGAGAAGACCAGAGGACAACTTTGAGGAGTCAGTTCTCTCTACCTACATGTAGGTGCCTGGCATTGAACCCAGAGTTAACACACTTGTCTGGTAAGCACGAAGCCATCTCACCAACCAGGTTTCTGCTTGTGCTTGAGTCGAGACTGTGAGGGAGTGAAGTGGGCAGAGCAGGCATGCATCCCACACTCCCCTCCACCCCAGCCTGTGCACCCTGCTGCACACTCGACCGCCCTGTGATGACCTATTTTTCTTGTTACACAGCGTCACATTCTCTTTCCCCCTCATCTGTTGACTAGCCTCTGTCTCACCTCAGCCATCCACTCCCTGGACCACACCTTGGACTGAGTCATTCATTACCTGGAAGTGTACAACAGACAAAGGGACATTTCCTGCATACTTACACCGTGTGCCAGGCACTGTGCCAAGGGCTTTGCGTGCATTTATCCCTCACACAAACCTGCAAGGCTGGCATTAATTCCCTCATCATTTAAGCTGTATGAGACACACACAGGCGAGGCCACTTGTCTGAGTGACACAGTGAAGTGACAAGCAGGATTGTCCGAGTGCCAAATTTAAATTCTTAGGGGCGTGAATGTCGCTTGCTGATAGAATGCTTGCTGAGTGTGTCCAAGGACCCAGGGCCACATGGATATTCTGGGTTTGGGACTGGACTTTGGTCTCAGCGTTGAGAGTTCTGATTACTCTCCCAGAGGACACAGATTCGAGCCTTATCACACACAAGGCAGTTCATGACTGTCACTTTGATTTCAAGGGTGGCCAGCCTCTGTAGGAATCAAGTATACATGTGGTGTACATGTAGACAGAACACCCATGTACATACAGTAAAAAAAAACTTTCAAAAATTTAAAAGATTTAAAAAAATATTTGGTCTTCTTCCTCCTCCTCTTCCTCCTCCTTCCTCTCTCTCTCTCTCTCTCTCTCTCTCTCTCTCTCTCTCTCTCTCTTTCTCTCTCTCTCTCTCCTTCTCTCTTTCTCTTTTGAGATAGGTTTTTTTCTGTGTAGCCCTGGCTGACCTGGAACTCACTCTGTAGACCAGGCTGGCCTCAAATTTAGAGACCCACCTGCCTCTGCCTACTGAGTGCTAGAACTAAAGGCTCAGTGCCACCACTGCCCAGCTGTTTTCTTAATATTTAATATTTAATTTTTATTTTATGTATGCGTGTATGTCTGAGTGTATGTGAGGGCACCACATATGTGCAGAAGTCCACAGAGTTCAGAAGGGGCCTCTGGCATTGGTTCCCCTAGAACTGTAGTTCCGGATAGTTTCCAGCTGTCATGAAGGTGCCGACACCAAGCAGAAAGTACTCTAACTGCTGAACCATCGTTCCAGTCCCTAAAATTTAAAAGTCACATTTGTTTGTGTGTGTGTGTGTGTGTGTGTGTGTGTGTGTGTGTGTATGTGTGTGTGTGTCCTGGAAATCAAACTTAGGTAATTGGACTTGTCAGCAAGCACCTGCCAAGCCTTCTCACTGACCCCAAATTCCTGAGTTTGATCCCAATGCTATCCAGCCTTCCATGTCTTCCAACTCCAATATCCCAATCTCTGATCCTAGCATCTGCCATCTCCACCTGACAGGTCTTCCTAGCTGTCACATCTGTGACAGTTCCTCTCATGATCCTTCTGTTGTGTACCAGTGGGCCAGATCCCTCTGGCTTCTCTCCCCCACACAGCTACCGTCTTCTGGCAAACCTTCTGATCTCTCTCACTAACCCTCTGTATAGTCAGAACCCCAGCAGAAAACAGAAGGGACCACAGCTGGACTTGACTTGCAAAGATAATTTAATGAAGGAACTGTTGACAGAGGTGCGGACATGGTTGAGGGAACCTGGAGGGAGGGTAGGACCACAGGAAACTGACCACGCTGCCCTTAAGTCTGACCGGCAGGACGGTGCATGAAATGCTGTCACTGGAACCCATGAGCCTGCCTGGAGGAGGTGGGGCTGTGGAAGGCACCACACAGTTACCATCAGAGCCGAGGGAGTGAGCAGAGCTGGGAGTAGGAGGGATGCTTGAATAGCACGCTCTTCCTGCTTTAAGGCCTTGCTGGCGCTTCTCAAGGAAAACCTAATTGGATGCTAAGATGGAAACGTTAGAGGGGTGGCGCGCCAGGCTTCTTGGGCAGTGAGGCAGGAGGCTTGAGAAGTCAAAGCCTGTCTGGACTACATGATGAAACCTTGTCTCAAAATAGAAGCAAGGGGCTGGGAGACAGTTGTCTGTAAAGTGCTTGGCATACAAGCTCCTCGAGACCTGAGCTTGGGCCCTTAGCATCGTGTCAAAAGCGGGAGACTTGTTTGCAATCCCAGTTTCTGGAGAGGCAGAGATTGGTAGATCCCAGGACTTGCTGGTTAGTCAGTCTAGCCAAGCAGACGAGCTCCAGATTCAGAGAGACCTCGGCTTAAAAATGCCATGAGGACTGGAGAGATGGCTCAGTGGTTAAGAGTACCGACTGTGCTTCCAGAGATCCTGAGTTCAAATCCCAGCAACCACATGGTGGCTCAGAACCATCTGTAATGAGATCCGATGCCCTCTTCTGGTGTGTCTGAAGACAGCAACAGTGTACTTATATATAATAAATAAACAAATCTTAAAAAAAAAAAAAAAAAAAAACCCCAAAACACTGTGAAGAGTGATTGACGAACCCTCCAAAGTCAACTTCTGGTGGGCGTGCACACAGAAATTACAAAGTGTAAGGAAGACTGGGATATGAGGGACTGGGGGTGTGGCTCAGTGGTAGAGCCCCTGCCTAGAATCTCCCAGTGAGGGGCTGAGGGGGCGTGGCTCAGTGGTAGAGCCCTTGCCTAGAATCCCCCAGTTGCTGGGGGTGTGGCTCAGCAACAGAGCACTTGTATAGAATATGAAAATTCAATCTCCATTACCATGAAATGGGTAAGGGCTGAAAAGATGGCCGAGCAGTTAAAGGACCTGGCTGCTCTTCCAGAGGACACAGCTTCAGTTCTCAGCACAAGAAGCTGTGCCTCACAACCATCTACAGTTTAGTTCCAGGGGCTCAAACACCTTCTTCTGACTTCTGCAGGCATGCCTGTGGCACACGGACGCACATGGGGGCAAAACACTCATGCACATATATTTAAAACCTCATTTTAAAAAACAAGTCAAGGGAGCCCATAAGATGCTATCCATGGGGTTGGGGATTTAGCTCAGTGGTAGAGCGCTTGCCTAGCAAGCGCAAGGCCCTGGGTTTGGTCCCCAGCTCTGGAAAAAAAAAAAAAAGATGCTATTCATATGATGCTACCCACATGGATTGGAGGTTGGCCCAAGGTGAGACCCTGAGGAGTGGGGTTGGGGAAATGGAAATGACCAGTTCACGCTCCCTCATTCCCACAGCTTTCTGCCTCACTTAGCAGCACGGACAGGTCCTCTGGTCCAGGGAGTAAAATAAACGGAAGCAAATGTTTACTTGAACTTCTTAGCCACCCCTCTCGTCACTTTTCTGCCTTGGTCATTCCTGCCCCACTATTTCAGTCCTAACAAATGAAGTCCAGACAGTTCAGTCAGACTCCTTCAGCTTCCCAAGGACTTCAACCCAAAAGGTGTCCACATCTCGTCTTCAGCTCCAGGACTCTGCTCAGGCCCTGAGCCTTCCTCTTCCCACCACTAGGATCCGGGATTCTATTTTTCCTCCCTCCTCTTTCAGAATCCCTCCCTCTTCTCTCTCCTCAGTGGGTAAAGGTGTGCAGATTTCTACCATCTTAAAAACCACGGTCAACTGGGAATGTAGCTTTGCAACAAAGAAACCCCAAAGCTTGCAACAACAAACAAACAAACAACAACAAAAACAAGATAAATAAAAGCTCCAGACACTTGGGCTTCCCCAACCCCTACCTCATCCGTTCTCCCAGCTGTCATACTTTGCCTTCATCCCAAACTTTTTTTTTTTTGTAACAAAGTTTCTTTGAGTGACCCTAGCTCTCCTCGCACTTGCTCTGTAGACCAGGCTGGCCTGGAACTCACAGAGATCCATCTGCCTCTGTCTCCGGCTGAGATTAAAGGTGAATGTCACCACACCTAGCTCCCAAAATCTTTAAAATATTTTTTTTTCTTTATTAGTTTGGGGTGGAGAGAAGCAGGATGTGCCATAGGGCACCTGTGGAGGTCAGGGGACAACTGGAAGGAATCTGTTCTTCTGCACAATTTGTGGGTTCTAGGATGGGAGCTCACACTGTCAGGCTGTCAGGCTTGGACGGCAAGTCTCAGCTCAGTGTATGCCTCGCCCCTAATTCTTTTTAAAATTTGTTTATTTTACATACATGAGTACTCTGTCTTCACACACACCAGAAGAGGGAATCAGATCCCATTACAGATGGTTGTGAGCCACCATGTGAGAGCTGGGACTTGAACTCAGGACCTCTGGAAGAGCAGTCAGCGCTCTTCACTGCTGAGCCATCTCTCCAGCCTCTCATCCTTAATTCTTAAAAGAACATGTATGATATATGACTATATGTGATATGTATGTATGATACAGCTTGGGCTACAGGCCATAGAGACTGACTCCTGCTAAATTAAACAAACAAACAAAAACAAACAAATATTTCTGTGCTGGCTAGTGTTAGCTCAATCTGACAAGCTGGAGTCATCTGAGAGTAGGGAGCCTCAATTAAGAAAATGTCTCTATAAGATTGGGCTGTAGGCAGGACTGTATGGATAGGGTATTTTCTTATTCGTGATTGATGGGGGAGGGCTCAGCCCATTGTGGGCGGGGCCATCCCTGAGTTGGTGGTCCTGGGTTCTGTAAGAGAACAGACCGAACAAACCATGACGAGCAAGCCAGTAAGCAGCATTTCCCCATGGCCTCTGCACTGGCTCCTTCTTCCAGGTTCCCGCCCTGTGTGAGTCCCTGCCCTGACTTCCTGTGATGATGAACAGTGATGTGGAAGTGTAAGTCGAATAAACACTACTCGCTTTCGGTCATGGTGTTCCACGGCAGCAAGAGTAACCCTGACTAAGACATTATCTATTAGATAAAATGAGAATGGTACCCAGGAAGCAGACTGCAGGGAAGGCTGGACGGAGGCCAGGTAGATCAAAGAGGAATGGCAGTCCCCTTAGGGTCGTCACTGCAGCATGAATCAGCTTCAGCCAGGTTCGGGCCTTCTGTCACGCAAGCTCAAGATTCAAATTCCAGGGAGAGGCTCTGATTGGTGCAATTCGAGTCATGTGGTCTCCCCTTCCAGGGAGAGGCGCTGATTGGTGCAACTGGAGTCATGTGGTCTCCCCTTGGCCTGTAGATGGCTTGGGTTCCTTGATGGACAGTCTCATGGAAATGGCTTTCAGTGGCCCTTGGTGGTGACTTAAGAGAGAAGCCGGGGAGCTGTGATCAACGAGCGAGCCGAGCTGGAAAGGGAGAAACAATGGATGTCTTGGACAGCCCATATCTCCTCACCGCCCAGTCCTCCACCTCCCTACGGCTCAATGTGAGCCAGCCAATGACCCCATGCTCGATTTAGCCTTTAATTCTCCCCACCAATCCTCTCTCTCGAAACATTTCCTTCCTTGGCTTTTGTATAAGGAACCAACCCAAAAGTCTCATTTCAACCTCACAAACACCATCTCCTAGTGCCTATGGGTCAGGAATCCAGAAACAGCTTGACTGAGAGGTTGTCGTTTCTTCCAAAGCCTTTAGGTGCTGGGCAGTTCCACAGATCTGTGACTAATGGGAGGGGAAAGAGGGCACACACACAGTCCCACTTACACCTCGAAATAAATATACTATTATTTTAAAAAAGAGAGCGTGACCTTGGTTTGCAGGTGTGCGTGCATGTGTGTGTGTGTGTGTGTGTGTGTGTGTGTGTGTGTGTGTGTGTGTTGGGAACACAGACATACACTCACATGGAAGTCAGAGAACAACTTGCAGAAACGGGTCCCCTCCTTTCACCGTATGAATCCTAGGGATTGAGCTCTGGTTGTCAGAGTTAGTGACAAGCACCTTTATTCGCTGGGCCATCTCACCGGCCCATCTTGCTTTCCCTGTTCCTTTTCTTTCTTTCTTTTTTTTTTTTCCCAACGTGGAAAGGTTTAATGAGAGAAGAAGAGTAGAGGAGGAGAGGAATAAAGGCTGGCCATGACCACGTGGAGGGAAAGGGAGAGGGGGACGGGGAGAGAAGGGACAGGGACAAAGGGGAAGAGGGCAAGAGACCAGACAAGAGAAGAGCAAAGAGCTCCCTGTCCCTTCTTTTGTCTCTCCTTTCTTCCCTCTTCCTTCCTTTGGGAGGGGCTTGCTCTGCCGTCCTGAATGGCTGTGAACTTTTCATTATTCTACTTCAACGCCCGCCCCCTCCGCCCCGAGTGCTAGACTATAGACACCCATCTCCCATAATCAGCCTGCCTCCCTCTCTCCTCTTCCCTCTCCTCCCTCTCCTCCTCCACCAGGGTCTGATGTCTCCCAGGTTAGCCTAAGTCCCCATATATAGCTGAGGATGACCTTCCTGCCACTACCTCCCAAGTGCTGAGATGATAGGCGTGTGCTACCACACCCGGTTTCTAGGGAGATCAAACCCAGGGAGGGTGTTGTGCAAGCTAGGGAGGCTCTGACAACTGAACCACATCCTCGGTGGGCCCCTATTTCTCTTTTTAGATTTATGTTTTTATTATGCACACGAGGAGTTTGCTTGCATGTATGCATGTGCCTTGTGTGCATGCGTGGTGTCTGTGGAGGCCAGAAGAGGGTGTTGGGTCCCCTTGAACTTGTCATAGGTAATTGTAAGCCACTATGTGGATGTAGCAAATGCTTTTTTTTTTTTTTTTTTTTTTTGGTTCTTTTTTTCGGAGCTGGGGACCGAACCCAGGGCCTTGTGCTTCCCTAGGCAAGCGCTCTACCGCTGAGCTAAATCCCCAGCCCCAGCAAATGCTTTTAACACTGAGCCATCCTTCTAGGCCCACGATCTACACACTTTCTCTTGAAAGACATCATCAACTTACAGGATTTCACCTATTAACTTTATGCTTCTTACTGTTTCTTGAGACAGGGAAGCGGTTCTCAACCTTCCTAATGCTGGGACCCTTTAATACAGTTCCTCATGCTGCGGTGACCCCCAACCATAACATTATTTCATTGATACTTTGTAATTTTGCTACTGTTACGAATTAAGGTATGCATTGCATATACCTGTGTTTTCTGTGGTTCTTGACACTGGCGATGGCCACTGCAAACAGGAAATGGATCTTTCTTACTTAAGCTTCCCTGAACTAGGTCCTACAGGGTTCCAGGCCTGATGATACAGGCCTGTAATCCAAGCTACCTGACAAGGTGACACGGGAAGATTGCAAGTTCAAGGACTGCCCGGCCTACAGAGTGAGTTCAAGACCAGCCTGGGAAATTCAGTGAGACTCTGTCTTAAAATAAGTAAAAAGAAGGCTGTGGGCATGGCTCAGTGATGGAGCCCCTGCCTAGAATCCCCCAGTGAGGGGCTGGGGGCGTGGCTCAGTGGTAGAGCCCCTGCCTAGAATCCCCCAGTGAGGGGCTGGGGGCATGGCTCAGTGGTAGAGCCCCCAGTTCAGAATGTGTGGGTTCTTAGACTCAATCACTGATACCAGTGCTCAGTGGTTGAGAGCACTGACTGCTCTTCCAGAGGTCCTGAGTTCAATTCCCAGCAACCACATGGTGGCTCACAACCATCTGTCATGGGATCTGATGCCCTCTTCTGGTGTGTCTGATGACAGTGACAGTGTGCTCACATACATGAAATAAATAAATGAATCTTTAAAAAAGGAGTACAAGACTAAACTTCAGAGACTCCCCTCCGTGTCCTCTAATATCCAATGATATTTAATGTTTGAGCCCCAGGCAGTCTCTTCAGCACAGTCTCTTACAGTTAGGATTCAGGAACCCCTGCGGAAGGCACGGAAACAACTGATCCTCCATGAATGCTGTTCATGATGCTCTCTCTAATGTCAACGCTTTTCTCCTCATTGCTGGAAGACTTTTTCCCTTTTAAAACTCAAGGAAAACCTACTGGGCAGTGGTGGTGCACACCTTTAATCCCGGCCCTCAGGAGGCAGAGGCAGGTGGATCTCTGAGGTCAAGGCCAGCCTGGTCTACAGAGTTGGTTTCAAGACAGCCAGGGCTACACAGAGAAACTCTGTCTTGGAAAAAAACCAACCTAATCCAAACCAAAAAACCTCAAGGAAATTCTCCAGGCTAGTTTTGTGTGCCAGAAGATTCTATTGCTGTAATTGAAGAAAAAACAATTTACATATTTGTGTGTGTGTGTGTGTGTGTGCATATTTATAGGTGTGTGAGCATGTCACTGTGCATGTGTGGAAGTTAGAGGACGCCTCATGAAACTCGGTTGTCTCCTTCCACCATGAGGGTCCATCGTGTTTGGAGACAAGCTCCTTTATCTGCTGAGACATCTTGCCAGCTCTGCTGTTGGGAATTTTGTATGCATTTTCCTCTCTTACTGGACTGTAAAACCTTGACAGCAAGAAACAGAGGCTGGCTCTCACAGGTTGCTCTCTAACTACCATACTCTTGATGCCTAATAAATAAAAAATAATAAACATAAAATATAAATAAATACAAAATAGACATGTCTTTTGAAAAAGGAATGACCTTCCCGAAGCCCCCTGAAGGTGTGAAGGTGTTCACACCCACCTGGCCCTCCTTTTCCCTTTTCATTGTTATCATTTTGTTTTGTTTGAGATGGGGGGTCTCACTGTGCTGCTTTGGCTGGCCTGAAACTGGCTAAGTAGATCAGGCTGTCCTTGAACTCACGAAACTCTGCCTGTTTCCCAAGTGCGGGGACTAAAGGCAAGGGCCATAGTCATTCTCACCTCTATGTTTGAGATATTCTCATGGAAGTGCCCAGGCAGGCTTTGTATTTCCAGTCTCTTGCCTCATCCTCCTGGGATTACAGGCCTGAGCCACCGTGCTCCAGGGTCTCACTGTGTAGCTCAGGATAGCCTTGAACTCTCCATCTACCCGTCTCAGCCTTCCCAATATTAAGAGTACAGGCACGGACAGCTAAAGCTCGTTTTACTATTAAGGAAGGCGTTTGGAGAACTGGCTGGAACTTCAAGCCTGACGGGATGTGAGGAAGAGGTCAAGGATGGGGGTCATTTATCTGAATTAACTTGGTTAGAGGAGGGAGGGCAGGAGCCTGAGTCTGGGTGTATTGCATGCACAGATTTGAGGTGTTAACTTGGAAATGCTTTCGGGAGAGGCTTTGGGAGGGAGTGCTAAACTGAAGACAAATTTAGGATCGCTTTCGTGGAGATAGCAGATGTGGGACGGGATGATTCATGCTTGCAGAGAACCGAGAAAGCAGGCCTTCTTGGCTGCGGAGAGGGTACTTTTGAATACGGTTGAGGTTGTATGCTGCAAAGAAGGAATGCCAGGTAGGGTTGAAAAGCTCCAGTTGGATTTAAGAAGTGGGCTGGCCTGGAGCCTGAGCACGCTCCTGATGGGAGTGGCCTGGCCTGGGCTCCAGAAGGGTCAAGGTTGGGTTGGGCCAGGCCACGGAATTGTTGGTAATGTATCACTCTGGCCGCCAGGGGGCAGCAGCCACATGGAATCCAGAGCGTTGACCGAGACCAGCCAGCCAGGAGGATGTGGGCAGAGACTTAGGGAGCTCCTCCGCAGTTGAGGCTGCTTGGTAGTTGGATGATATTCCCAAGTAAAGGGAGCCGAGAAAGATGTCAGGAGACTCTTTGACGACAGTTCCCACTCCTGTCCCCATGGACCATTGGGGATGCAGATAGCTTATTTAACACCATGCCTCAGTAGCCCCGGGTTTGTGTCTTGGTTTTCTCTACTTTCGTTTTGTTTAAATTTGGGGGGGGGTTGTTTGTTTGTTTTGAAACGTTCTCACTGTGTAGCCTTGGCTGGTCTCGGAATTCTCTATGTAGACCAGGCTGGCCTTGAGCTCACAGAGACCCAGCTGTCTCTGCTTCTCCAGGTCTGGGATTAAAGGTGTGCACTAACCACATCTTTCTACATGAATATTAATTAATTAACAATTAATATTAATCAATATTAATATTATTAGTACAAGGTCTGTCTATGTAGCTCAGGATAACCTCATATGTTCCATCCCCCTGCCTCAGCCTCGCAGGGACCATAGACAATCCCTATGCCCGATTTGTTTGTTTTTGCTTTTCTTCCTGTCCTTTTTTGGTTTTGTTTTTCAAATTAAATTTTTACAAAATTCGATGTGTATGGGTGCTTTGCCTGCATGTGTATGTATCACAGTTGGCCTGGTGCCTGCGGAGGCCAGAAGAGGATGCCAGATCTCCTGAAGCTGGAGTTACAGATGGTGGTGAGCTACCATGTGAAGCGCTGGGAATCAAACTCGAGTCATCCGGAAGAGCTGGGCTGACTCGCCAGCCGCTCCTTCCTGACTTTCCTTTGATACCATCTCACATAGCCTGAACTGGCCTCGGATTTAGCACGTAGTTAAGGATATTTTAAGAAAGCCTCTCTCGTTTTAGCTTCTCCCTTCTGGTGCACAGAGAAAGCCCAGGACCTTGTGAATGAAAGCCAAATGCTACACCCTTAGATTTAACTTTGTTTGTTTGTTTCCTTGAATTTCATTCTCTCCCATTTATTATTGTATTATTATTTCCAATTGTGTGTTTGTGTGCACACTATGTGGGGCTAACTGTGGAGATCAGAGCTGTTGGACCCCCTGAAGCTAGAGTTACAGAGGATTGTGACCTGCTTGGGGTGGGTGCTGGGAGTTGAACTCAGATCCTCTGCAAAGACAATACACATTCTTCAGCATTTCCCTGCAGCCATTTCCCCACACTTTGTTTTGAAGCAGGCTCCTGGACTAATTTATAAACCTTCTGCTTCAACTTCCTAAGCAGCTTGGATCTCAGGCCCGAACCTCCTGCCTCTACCCACCAAGTGTTGGAAGTACGGTGTCTTCTACCATGTCTGGCAAGTGTTCTTATTTAGTGGAGAACACTCCTCAGCCTTCTCCCTCTTGTTTACGTCTTACCTCAGGCATCATCTCCGTCCAGAAGGCTTCCAGCACCCAGGATGGTTTCTGTGCATTCAGTGTCAGCAAGTTAAAAATGACTGCTCTTTTCTAACTTATGGGGAATACACGTGCATGGCGATGCCTGAGGATGCTGGGGGACAATGTGCAGGTGATGGTTCTCTCCTGTCACCATGTGGACCCTGGGGCTCAAACTCCGGTTATCAGTACCTTTACCCACTAAGCCATCGCACGAGCCCAGAACTCTCCAAGTTTCAAAGTATTACTTAATACATGTAACACATACACAGGAAGAAATATGTATGGAGAAAGAATGGAGTAGAGAGGGTGGGTACGCTTAGCCGCTCACAGTGAACAGTCGGCCTCTGTCGTCCAAGTGCCGGGATGGCGTGCAATGCCGTGACAGACGCAAACTCACAAATTTTAATTTGTTTGATAGGGGTATAGTTTGACGTGCCCCCCCCCTGAGCCATGTAACCGCCATGATCGTGATACAAAATATCTCCACGAGCCTGGGACTCTCAGCATCCTGTTGCTCTGGGTCCTCTCCCTGCACTCTGACCCTCTGCACTGACTGCGTTTCTGTGACCATAGTGCTTCCTGCCCAGAATTCCGTGTGAATACAGTTTGACAGTACGTAATCCTACACACAGCTTCCCTCGGGATTTTGATTTGTTTGCTTGTTTGTTTGTGATAGGAACTTGCTATGTAGCCCAGGCTATCCTCAAATTCACGGCAACCTTGCTCCACAAGTGCTGGAGTTACTGGTGAGCGCCACTGCAACTGGATTGTTTTCTTGGATAGAACATGCTGGCTTGGAACCTTAGTTATACATACATACCCACCCTTAAGGCACAGACACAGGCGTGTGTATGTATGTGTGTGAATACGTATTTATTTACATATAACATATATAAATAACACACACACATATATATAACATATATATATTTATGGAGAGAGAGAGAGAGAGAGAGAGAGAGAGAGAGAGAGAGAGAGAACAGAGAGTAGAAAGGAAGGGAGGGAAGAAAAGGAAGGAAAGGCTGTCAGAATGGCTCATCAGGTAAAGGTGCTTGCTGCCAAGTCTGATGACCTGAGTTCAATTCCCAGCATCTACTTGTTGGAAAAGAGAGCTGTGTCCTGAAAGTTGTCACACACACACACACACACACACACACAGAGACACACATACATACACATACATATACACATACATACACATACATATACACATACATACACATATACACCACATACACTCACATACACATACATATACACATACACACTCACACACTCACATATACACATACACACACTCACACACATACACACACACACACTCACACACATAAGTACACACCTAAAAAAAATGAAAAGAACACAGCTTGCAGACTAGTGTACATTGTATATTCCAGAGGACAACTTATTTCTTTTTATATGTTTAAATGATTTGCCTGCATGTATGTCTGTGCACCATGTATGTGTCTAGTGCTTGAGGAGGTCAAAGGAGGGCACTGAATCCGCTGGGACTGAAGTTACAGATGGTCATGAGCCACCATGTGGAAGCTGAGAATAGAACCCAGGTCACTGGAAGAGCAGCCAGTGCTCTTACCCACTGAGCCGTCTCTCCAGCCCCAGAGGATAACTTCTGTCCAGTTGGTTCTGGGGACGGAATTTAGATCACCTGACTTTTACAGCGAGCTCCTTTGCTCACTGAGCCAACTCAGCTGCCCGGGACATGGTTGTTTTCCATGTGCTTCTGAAATACGAACGTACAGATTAAGGAGTGTCCAGGGAGTGTGCTCACTCAGACACACGCATGATCCTTTGAGGATATGGTACTTCTAGAAACGGGGCTCTCCCAGAAGCATGGGCGCACTCATTTTCTCTGTGTTGTGGCCAGCATGCCTTGCACATCCTGGCGTGTTCTGGAATCATAACTCGGGGCAAGAGGACTCCTAGAAAGTCACTTAGGACAAGTGGTATCCAGGGCTTGCTTCAATCTCCTATGGAATCTTCTTTTGTAAGTGAGGAAAGCTGTGTCTGCTAGATGTGGACATTCTGGATAATTAAGAGATATTGGACCCTGGAGAGATGGCTCAGCAGACAAGAGCACTGGCTTCTCTTCCAGAGGACCCAGGTTCAAGTCCCAGCAACCACAGGACAGTTCATACTGTCTGTGACTCAAGTTCCAGGGGATCCAACCCCTTCACACAGACATACATGCAGGCCAAACACCAGTGGACATACTAAGCCACACAAGTAGCTCAGCAATCAGGGGACAGAGGCAAGAGGTTTGACATGAATTCAGGCTAGCTTAGCTGGACTACTGTGTGAGGCTGTTTCAACCAAACTAACCCCTGGGGCTGGAGAGATGGTTCAGCTGTTAAGAGCACTGGCTGCTCTTCCAGAGGACCTGGCTTTGATTCCCAGTACCCACATCAGACAACTTACAACTGCCTGAAACTCTAGCTCCTAGGGGTTCAACCTCTTCTCTTGGTCTCGTGCACGTGCACACGCACACGCACATACGCACAACGAATAAAGCATATTCAGGACCGTGGTGGTGCATGCCTTTAATCCCAGCACTTGAGACAGGCAGTTCTCTGAGTTCAAGGCCAGCCTGGACTACAGATTGAGTTCCAGGACAGCCAGGACTACACAGAGAAGTCCTGTCTTGAAAAACAACAACAAAAAGCAGAAAAGGCTGGAGGGCTCAGTGATTCAAGGCCAATAACTGCTCTTCTATACGACTGGGGTTCGAATCCCAGCACACACATGGCAGCTCACAACTGTCTGTAACTCCAAGATCTGACACCGTTAAGGGGTCAGACATACATTAAGGCAAAATACCAATGCACATAAAGGTAAATTAAAAAAAGCAACAACAACTTAAAACAAAAATCCCCCAGGCTAAGATGGCTGGGTTGGTGAAGTGCTAGCCTTGCAAGCACAGGATTCCGGATGTGACCCTCCAACCTCTGGAAGGGCCAGGTGCTGTGGAATATGTATGGCTGCATTGCAACCCCAGCCTCCGGGGACATGGTGCATTCCTGGGGTTCGGTGACCATCCAGCCTGGCCTAACTGGGGAGTTCCCAGACAATGAGAGACGCTGTTACAGATGAACAGCCCTCGAAAGCCACAGGAAGTTGACCTCTGTCCCCCACGTGCACATATGCACACACACCCTCACATGCATATGTACTTACACACACTAAACAACTTTTAGACACTAACACCCTCCCAAAGCAACTATGCACACACTGTCCAGAAAGCTTACAGCGCTTAGCACGTGTCCTGGGACATTTCTTCCATCCCTAGCTCCAGGGCTTGTGTACTGAGCATCCATTTGCTGTATATGTGATTATCAGGACTTGCTCTGGAGATGCCAAGGGTCAGCAGATGCAAATATACCCTCGACCCCTTCTGTGGCTCGACACTTCCCTCTGGAATCTCCAGGTGATCTCTCGTGTCTGTGTACAAAGTTCTCGGGAATCATCGGGGGCCTATTTATGTGGAGTCTGTTTAGTTTTTTTTATTTAAAAGAATTTAAATTTTTTAGATTAAAAGTTTGTTTATTATTGCGCGCGCGCGCGCGTGTGTGTGTGTGTGTGTGTGTGTGAATGAGTGTAGGTCAGGACAACTTTTGGGAGTCCAGGAGTCCATCTTCTACTATGAGAATTCTGGGGGTTAAACAGGTGACCAGGCTTGGCAGCAATCCCCTTTACCTGATAAGCCATTTTGCTAGCCCCTATGTAGATCAGGCTGGCCTCAAATTTATGGTGATTCTCTGCTCTCCGAAATTCCGAAATTACAAATATAATCTATCACTCCTGTTAGTTCTGGGTCTGAAACCCAGGGCTTTTGTGCAATCTATATTGCCAATTCCTGTGGTATTTTTATTTTTTGTTTTGTTTGTTTGAGCTGTTTTCGTTCTGTTTGAGACAGGGTATCATGTAGTCCAGGCAGGTCTTGAACTTGCAAGGTAGCTGGGACTGGCTTTGAACACCTGATCTCTCTGCTTCCACTTCCCAAAGTGCTGGCATTGCAGGAGTGCACTATCACACCTAACATACCAGGTGGCTCCATGTCCCTTACAGTTATTCTCTGAGGGCCCGGTATGACTAATTTGTGTGCCGGTGGGGCGGGGAAACCTCTCTATTTATTAGTGCTGTGCACAAACCGCAGAGTCCCCTCTGCAGGCGCTCTTAAGTGATGGCGAGGTGGTTGGGCATACACTGCCTAAGACGCGGTGCCTACTTTATACGCAAGGGGTAGATAGTTCGTTTGTTTCGCGCACACCGTGTGAATCCCACGGGGCCGCTTGATCGGGGAGTAGTGAGTAGCTCCGTGTTCGTTTTTGCACACGCTCAACCGGTCCCAGATACTCTGCTCGCCTGCGGGGTAGGTATTTCCTGTATTTGTTTCTGTTAGGAACTGCGCTTGCAGTGTTGGTCCCGGGAGGCTTCTCTGTACACGTGGGCAGTATGGGGTTGATGGTGTGGTATTTTTCTCGTATCGCAAGGATCCAGTGTGCACACTCGGTATACACGGGGCAACAGGAAAACCTCAGTAACAAAGCAGAGGGTGGTGGCTGCGGCTAGTAGCGAGATAGCGCAGCACGTGCGGTCCTGGCCTCCTCCTCCCTTCAGCAGCATCCCTTCCCAGGTCTGGGCACCCAAGACTTCCCATCTTCCTTTCTGCACCTCCACGCCCCAGCCAGCAGGGGGTGGAAGCCTCAAGCCCTCTGCTGACCCAGTGAGGACCTTCCCCTGGTCCTCTCCCAGTCGGGTACTGTTCCCCAGGAGAGGGTCCTCTCCTCTCGCTCTCCCCACACCCTTGCGCTCTCCCCCTTTCGGTGTCCCCCTGCTTGTCACCCCCCCCCAAGGCTCTGCTGTCATCCCAGCCCACCCTTTCCGTTCCAGTTTTCTTTGGGCTCTGTCCCTGTGTCCCTTCCCCCTTACCCGCATCTTCCAGGTCTCTGTTTTGGACTTTACATCTCTCCCTGTCTCTGCCTCAACTCTCCTTACACACCTCTGTTCATCAGAGAGCCCCCGTCCAGGGTCAGCCTCCACCGGGCACTCCCTGTGTCTCCTTAGGCCTTCTCCTTTCGGGAGTGCCAAGGTCTGTGTTTCTCAGCGGTACCATCTGTCTCTAGACCTGTTTTGCCGCTGAGACCTTACTTTCTGTGTCTTCCCCGCCATGTATTTCTGTGACTCTTCATCCCATGCATAGTTCTGGCCCCCCCTTCCCCAACACACACACTCATCTTAACTTGTCCCTCGTCTAGCTTTCACTTTTCCACACTCTGCCATTTTCCGTGTCTCTGGATCTTCTGGTCTCTGCTGGGGTCCCTCTGGTACTCTGCCCGTTCTTCTTGCGTTCCTTGGTTCCTCATCTCTCATTACCCAGGTCTAACTCCATCACCTCGGCACCTTCGTCTTCGGAGTGCTCTGTCCCTACCTCCCTTCTCGTTGGCCTCTGACCCTTATCTCTCTGCCTTTATCTCTCCCTCTTTCTCAGTCTGCCCTTTTCTGTCTCTGTGGGGCTCCGTTTCAGTGCTGACTTCCTGTCTCTCATCTCTCCCTTGCGCGTACCTCTTTTCCTTATCTCTCTGTCTCTGGGTGTCTCTGTGGTTCTCGGTGCTTCTATCTCTATGCCCCGTTTGCTCCCCACGCCTCCATCCCTGGGTCTGTGTATTTCTGTATATCTCTGGACCTCTCTCTGCTTCTGGATTTCTCTACCTCTTGGACTACCCTCGCTCTTCTTTCTTCCCTTTCTCTTTGTCTCTGGGTGTCTCTTTGCACCTCGGGCTTTAGGGCCTTTTCTTGCTTTTGAGTCTCCACTCTCTTCTCTCTCTCTCTCTCTCTCTCTCTCTCTCTCTCTCTCTCTCTCTCTCCAACGCATCTATTTGTTTTTTGGTGTCTCTGTGTCTCTGTCATTGAGCATCGTCTCTGTTTCTGTCTCTGTGTGTCTCTGGGCCTGAGGGTCTCCCTCTCCCCGTCTTTGAGTGAGTTCCTTTCTGTTCACCACTTCTCTTCCTTTTTCTATGTCTCTGTATCTCTCCGTATCTCTGATATCTCTGTGTGTCTCTGTGTGTCAGGGTTTCCCCTTGTGTCGGTGTCCCCTTCTGCTTCTCTCTCCTTTTCCATTTCCGTGTCTCTATCTCAGCGTATCTCTGCATATCTCTGAGTCTCTGTGTCTCTGTGTCTCTGTGGGTCTCGGGCCTCTCCCTGCCTCCGTGTCCCCTGCGCTCCCCGCCCTCTCCCTCTCCCTCTCTCCCCCCCCTCGCTCTCTGGCTCGCGCTCTCTCTCTGAGCATCCTTGGGCCCGGGGTTGCCATGGGGACAAGGTGGGAGCCGGGGATGGCGCGCGCCTGGGCTCGCGCCGGCAGCTCAGGCGAGGAGCAGCGGCCAGAGCAGCGCCAGCAGCAGGCAGCGAGCGGGCGCGGGAGCGGGAGCGGGAGCGGGGGTAGCGTTGGCGGCGGCGGCTCCTCCTCGGCCATCCCCTCGGAGCCGTGCAGCTGACGCGCATGGCGAAGACAGCGGCGCCTACCGATGGGAGCAGCGGTAAGGCAAGGCGGCGCGGCGCAGCCGGGCGGGCGGGCGGCGGGCAGCCTCCTCCTCTCCCCAGCTCGCCTGCGCGCCCGCCCGCCCGCCCTCCCTTCCTCCCTCTCCCCTCGCAGCCCCTGCCCGCCCGCCCGCGCCGCGCTCGCCCTTCCATTTAAAAATCTTTAAAACTTTGCATATTAATATCTGCGCTTTGCATAATCTGACCCGCGCTTTATTGATTGCAAGAAGCTTAATGCAGCCGGCTCGGCCTATTGCAGAGAGCTCTCCGGGCGGGAGCCGGGCGGGCGCCGCTCGCTCCGCACCGCGCTCCGGCTGCCCGCGCTGCTGCGGCCCCGGCCCTCTCGCTTCCCTCCCGGCGCTCGCACCCAGGCTTTGCCCCCGGCTGGGTATTTTTATTATTTGGGGGCGAGAGTGGTGTGGGAGATCGGCTTGCTGTTGATGGCAGTGAAGGAACCAAAGAAGAGATGGAGGGGGGTTGGGATGGGGAAAATGGGGATTGAGAGGTTGAAGAGAGAAGAAAAAAAAAGAGAGGAGGCAAAAAGGATGGGGAAAGAAGAGGCATGAAGGGGGAAGCGGGAGAGAGAGAGAGAAGGCAGCCGGCGGAGGACGGAGCTGAAAGGACGGAAGAGCGAGAGCCGAGACAGAGAAGAAAAAGGGAGGGAGGCGGGGAGCGCAGAGAAAGAGCCGGAGACAGCCCCGGAGCTGGCGAAAGAGGCAGGCGGCGGGCGCTTCATCATCGCCGCCCCCCAAGCCAAAAAAATAAAGAAAAGGGAAAAAAAGGGGGGGACAATCACACCAATAAAAAGGTGTTGAAAACAAAACACATCGCTTCTGGGGCCACCGAACACAAAAAGGAGTGAGCTTGGAGACGCGAGGCGAGGTGGCATCGGCTCCTGGCTGGTCGTGGCGCTTCGGAGAGGCTCCCAGGGCTGGGTGGGATACCCTATTTTAACCAGCATTTGAGGAAGGGGTAACCGTAAAGAAAATGAGGCGAGAGGGTTCAGGGCTGGTGGCGGTATCGCTTGCTTTTTTTTTTTTTTTTTTTTTCCTCCCCCCTCCTTCCTGGGGGGGTGGGGGCCGGTTTAGTGTGGCGATGGTTGGTGATGCTGTCTGAAGCTCGGAAGCAAGCAGGGTGCATGGGGGGGAGAGGTAAGGGGACTGGGAACAAGAAAAGGCTTGGGGGTGGGAATGGGGGCGTGAGAGAAAGGAATGGGGTGTCTCGGCCAGCAGGAAGGGTAGGGAACGGGAAGTGGAAGCAGCCGGGATGGGACGCGGAGAGGCGGTGGTGTTTCTCAGGCGTGAAGAGCTGTGGAAAGCGGAGCCCAGGGGCCCCAGAGTGAGGTTAGGGAGCCGCAGCGCACCCCTCAGCTCTCTCGGCCAAGTCTGTAACTTGGGGAACCCCGTTGGCGGCCTCTTGTTCCCTGCTCCTTTCTTCCCCTCCTGTCATTTCATGCTCTTTTCTCTCTCTTATGTCTTCTCTTTCCCCCAGTTTTTCCTCTTCCTCTTCTCACTGACAGATTCCCTCCCCCAGGTTGTCTTCCTTTCTCTTTCCATTCTTTCTACCAGCTTCCCCCCTTTATTTCTCTCCCCCTCCCACTCATTTCCCCTATCCCCTCCCCTCCCCCTCCCTCAGTTTTCATTTATCCAACACTTTTGCGGCCTCAGCATTGAACAGGGTGCCAGGGAGAGGGGCTCCATGCTTAGGCAAGGGCCCCCTAACTTCCCACCAGACTCTAACCTCTGCCACCAAATCCCACAGATCCCCATGCTGAGTTTACCAGTGGTGGGGGCTCGGGGCTGTCCTGGGGTCTTGGGACCACCTCTTATCTTTTTCTGGCCTCTGGGAAAGTCTTGCTGAAGCCTCCCTGGGTGTGTGTGTGTGTGTGTGTGTGTGTGTGTGTATGTAAGACCCAAAGTGAGGGCTCATGATTGTGGTCTCGGCCCCATTGAGAGAGAAGGGTGTGGACAGAGAAGAAAACCACACAGGAGGGAGCCCAGGAGAACTGGGGGTGTGAGGGCATCTGTCTGAGAGGGTCCTTAGAGCTTTTTCATCTCAGGTGAGAGATCCCAAGAGAAAGGCCCTGGCCTGCTGACCACTCCCCACTTTCTCCCTCCACCATTGAGTCTGGGGCACTAGAACCAGTAAGTCTTAGATTTTTATTTATTTATTTATTTTATTTATGCGTAAGAGTACCGTAAGTCTTAGATTTAAAGAAATTTCAGTCAGCTACTTAAGCTCCACAGTTGTAGATAGACTCTTGCCATCCTGACAGACGGATTTCTCTCCCAGTCCACAGCCTATAAGGGAAGAGTGAGGAGCCGTGGCACGGTGGGGGCCTGGTGTGTACAGAATCAGGTCGTGGCTGCAGCATGCGTGTATTCAAGGTCTTCGTAGTAACGAAGAGGTGTTCAGGACAGGCTAACTGTAGGAAGGGTTCTAGAGTCGTAGAAGAGATGAGGTGAGAGTGTAGAATGGTGACAGATGTTTGTAGTGAGGGTCAAGTGCCTAATACCTCCATTGTGGGTGACCCACATACAAGAGGGAGTCTGGTGTGTACTTGGACGGGTTTCTTCTCCCCTTATATTTTTCGTGCCATCCGTTTTATGTGCATGGGGGAGGCCCTCTCTGGCTCATGTGTGGCAGTGTCCGTGAGTGTGCAGGGCCATGTTTTAAGTGTGGCATCAGCGGTGGACACGAGACTCTTGTGCTTGAGTAAAGCTCCTGTGTGCGGTTACTGGACATGTGGCGTGCATGTCAGAGTCACGAATGTGAAAATGTCCTTTCTGCACAGCCTGTTACTGTTGTTATTGTCATCGGGAGTTCCCGTGGGTCCTGGATAAGAGGGTAGGCAGGTTTTCAAAGCAAGGTCTAGGTGGAGTGCGGACAGGTGCCTCGCTTGCTCAAGAAGGCGGGAGGCTGGGTGGGCTTGGACAGCATGTTTGCACAGCATCCAGCATCCATGAAGCTGGGTTCAAGAAAACAAAACAAGAAAATACCTACCCTCCCACAGTTGCCCCCCACACAACCTTCCTTTAGCCTCTCCTAGTAACAAAGTATCCTCTTCTGTGGAGACTGAAGCCCGCGGCCTGCAAAGACAGAAATGGATCAGGGGCTCAGACAGTAGCTCTAGCTGAACCAGAATCAGTCTTCTACCGGATTTGTAGATAATTCTAGGCAGAGGCCCAGCCATGAATTTTGGAGCCATCTAGACCCTGGGTTTTCTGGTGCTGTTGACTGCCCGTCTGGAAGGCTGCCGTGCTGTCACTTCGGACCTCACTGTATGGTCGTCTCTATAGAAAGTAGAGGGTTCCATGGTACTGCGGTGGGAAGGACTCGGTCACACTGCGTGTGCTTGCGTGGATATTTATGGACACACCTGTACCTAGGTTGTGCGTACAAGTCCTGCGTTGTTAGCCTTCGTATCCTAGACATCGTCGTTGTTGGTCAGATATTTTTCAGTGGCCACTCTGGGCCACCTCCCACCCGGTTCACAGTCACCCCCTCCTTACATTCAGGGCCTATGGTGGCGAAACCACGAAAATAACAGCTACTGGTGGAGCTTTTCTGTAGCCCTGGTGCACAATGAGGACCCATTGGAGGCTAGTGACAGATGTCCACACCAAGAGCTGGCCAGATGTTGTTGATAGGTGCCAGGGAGCAGTTTTCCTCTCCAGTGTGTGCCGGTTAATTTCCAGGATTTATCAGGATAGAACTGGTTGAGAAGCCTAGGTATGGAGAAATAATGGGGGTGTGGGGCTCCCCTGTGCAGCTCTGCTCTCCTAAGTGTGTCCCTTACTGTTTTCCTTCGGTTTCTTCTCCATATATTATTATTAACAACAATGGGTCCCTCCACATCCCCTGGCTCTCACAGGAGCCCGGACAGTAATCTCTTTTACAGATGAAGACTCTGACACATGATTAGCTTAGTCCATGAGCCCCCCTCCCCCGAGCTGGGGCCAGAGTCAAGGGGTTTTTGGTTCCCGGTGGTGAGCTTTGTGTGCAGGAATCCACTGCCAGTCCTCCTCAGCTGTCCCAGTGACGTTCTGGACCGTTCCCCCAACTCCTCCCTGTGCCTGGAGACCACAGACCTGTCTCCAAGGACCTGTCAGGTGATGGATGCCTTATGTGACTCTGGGGTGGGGGGCTTTGAAGACCTGCGTCTTGCTTTCCATCATGAGGGGAAAGCTGGAAAAGGAGTGGGTTGAACCTGCTCGGTCAGATGGTTTAGGTTGGGCCTGTTGAAAGACAGCTGTACAGAGGAGGACCTAGGTCCTGCGATCCTGTCTGATGAGCCCAGGGTCACTTTTTCAGAAGCATGTGGTGGTACTGGGTAGCACACATGCCTTTCCTCACTGTGCTGTCTCCCCATGCCACTCGATCCCCGAGGCAGGTCGTTTCCCCAGCTTTGACACATTCAGAAGGAGGCTGGAGGTACCCACCTCCCATACAAAGGCCTTGCATTTAATAGGTATTTGTTGCCGTGGCAAAAATCGGTACGTGAGTGAAGTCAGGTTCCCTGAGGTAATTAGGATTGTAATATAATTACTCTTGACCTGAAAATAATGGTTAGGTACCAACTACTGACTGTCCTGGGCCTGGGCTCAAACAGGACCAACCCTGGCCCAACACTAACTTCCAGCCCGGAAAGAAAGAACAAATGGGTTCCAGCTATGAGGATGGGAGTTAAAAGGATGCTTAAGGGTCAGGAAGGGAGAGAGTGGGAGGGCAGCAAGATGGCCAAAGGGGGTGGGGAGGAAGCTGCCGGCACGGGAGCCAGGTCGGGTCGTGGAACCTGAATTTGGTCTCCTATGGCAAAGCCTCTTCTATGGAGGCTTAGAAGGGGAGTAAATCATGAGTAATAACACAGACACACACACAGACACAGACACACACACACACACAGACACACACACAAACACAGACACAGACACACACACACACACACACGCAGCTCACGACTGTTTCTTGGACACTCAGGAACTGTCATGTGTGAACACGAGTTTGCTCTTGCTCATGTGTGTGCCAACAGCTACAGAGCGTCCCTTCCAGAGATGAAGTGTGTGGGTGGGGGGTGGGGGAGGCTCGCCCTTTACCCCTGCATCCTTTAACAAGCCGGGCTGTGGCCCACACTTGCAAGAGCATTGGAATAGGCCAGGGACCCTCCCCCACCCTGGGTGTGGACTCATGTGGCATTCATGGACTTAATCCGCCGCAGTGAGGCCAGGGAGGCGGCATCTGTCACTTTCACAAACACAGGCCACAGAGTCTGAGAGACACACTCCACTTGTCCACAACCTCTCAAGAAGCCGGCATCTATACTGAGCTGCCCCTCCACGCCTAAGACAGAGCCCCTTCGCAGTCCTCACATCGCGCACAGACAGATGTGGCAAACCACTCCTGCAACTAAAGCACTTGTGCATGCGTTTGTGAACACACACACATGCAGATTCATACATTCACACGTGGAGTACTGTACAGCCATTATTCCTATATGCAAAACCATGCACTCATGCACCCTTTGACTTTTAACTACAACTGCTGACATCCTAACCTCCCTCCCCCCTCCCTCTCTCTCTCTTTCTCTCTCTCTCTTTCTCTCTCTCTCTCTTTCACACCACACACGCGCGCGCGCGCACACACACACACACACACACACACACACACATTCCTTTTGACTTAAAACACAGCAGTACCATCCCACCAACTGTACACACATACCTCGAAGCTGATTCACACACGCATACACTCAGATACACAAGAACCACTGTGGCTAGCGGTCATTGAAGGATGACAGGCTGAGCGGTGTGCTGAGGAGGGGGATCACCCCGAGGCATGGGCCGAGGGTCACACAACAGGGTACATCGGATTCCCATGAGGAAAGAGTCAGGCAGACCCCGAAAGGGCTCCGATGGTCCGGATGGTTCTGCCAGGTAAGAGAGATTCAACAAATGCAGGCCAAAAGCAGAAGCCAGCTAATGGCCGAGGCCGCTGATGGCCGAGATGGCTGGTCAGCGAGGAGGGAAGGCTCTACAATTGATGTGACTCAGAGCTGGACAAATGATGGCGCATTTGGCTGAAGCTTGTGTGCGTGTGTGTGTGTGTGTGTGTGTGTGTGTGTGTGTGTGTGTGTGTGTGTGTGTTGCATAGACCAGAGACCAGGCAGCCTTTCTCACCTCTGTGAGGAAAGGGCCAGACAGGCTCTGATGCCGCAGGGTGGGTTCTCTGACCTGACTGACTCCACCTTGCGTGCTGCAACCTGGCAGGCGTAGGTGTCTTGGGGTCTTTGTATGTTTGAGGGTGCTTGCTTACGTGCATGGGTGTTCATACCCTCGACTGCGGCCGTCCCGTGTGTCCTCCTCGGCAGAACTTGGTGTCGTCGGCACTCTTGGTGTGCACTCTTGCATGTATGCAAAGCCCAACCACAGAGTGCTCGGAGGAACATTTTAGGTCGAAACCAGGGCACCTTTGTGTCTCTCTGGGTGTGCTGAGTGTACAGGGACGGCTCTCACTGTCTACCGTGTGTTCCTACATAAATGTTTATGTGTAGAATATACATTTACGTATATTGCACTGGTGGGAAGGTTACGGTTGTGAGAAAGAATGGTTCTGGCTCCATACCCTCAACTCTCCATGCATCTGGTGGTCCACGAGGCCGGCTTTGTGTATCCGTTCGTCTCCCTGTCTCTGGATAGTGGGAGGTGGTGGTGGTGGGGCTTATATGCCTTCCTGTTTTAGAGTTTGAATATCTGTGTCCACAACTCTCTCCCTCTGGCTATGGCCAAGGGTGATGTGGGGCAGACGAGAATGAAGGGGACATCTCCCTGAATCTCCTCATCCCTCTGGAGGGAGGTCAGTACAACCCACACTGGGCTCTCGGCTGGGCTCCAGTAGCTCAGCACAGTGCAGACCACTCCCCTCCCCACCCCCCATGACCTTTGAGCACAGCAGTCCCAAATACATATTTATCAGAGGGGCTGTGGGGACCAGCCCCTCCCCCACAACTCCCCTCAGGGCCCAGCCTGCCTGGCTGCAGAGAAATTAACCTTGTGACATGGGAGCTTGCTGACACCGGGGGCCCCCTCCCCATCCACACAGGGCATACGAGCATGGGTGTGTGTGAGCAAGATAGAGAGGAGGCACTTCATCCAGGCGGCAGGCAGCAGCTAGAGGAAGAAAGGCACGCAGGTTACACATGCCTGTAAAACACGAGCGGGCGTGCGTCCCCCCACCACACACACTCATAAGTCATGAATGCATGTACAGACACACGTGCAGATGTAGGCATGGGTTCTGAAATAGAGACGCCTGGATTCCAGACCATATGACAGGCTTGGGGACGTGGTTCAGTCAATGGAGTGCTTTTTAACTGCACAAGGCCCTGGGTTTGATCCCCAGTGTCACATAAGACAGGCTCAGGGACTCACACCTATGATCCCAGCACGCAGGAGGTAAAGGTTCAAGGATCAGGAGTTCAGCATCACCCTTGACTACCTAGAGAGTTCAAGGTCAGTTGAAAGACCACATATCCAAAACAGGAAAGATAGAAAAGCAGCTCTTGCAGCAAACACATGTAGCCACGGGCCCTGACCCAGGTTACTGGTGCTTTGCGTCAGAGAGGCTCTTGGAAAATGAGTAAGCCCTGCTTGTAAGTCCTAAGGCAGCCAATCCACACAGACATAGGTGCATGTGTCTACAGAGATGCTGAAATGGACACACAGGATTAGGAAACAAGAGTAACCCTCTGTACAAGGCTATGACAAGCCAGACGTCTATGCAGGCAAGCAAGACAAGACTAATACCAAAATGCCAGGATGCTCTTCTTGTGGACGGCTTTTCCCATGGAGATTGTAAAAGGCAAATACTGGAACACGGTGAAGCCCCAGCCCATGTGCCTGTGAGCGCACACCGCTTAGTTCCGAAGCCATGGGGAAGGCACCTGTGGTGACCAAACCAGACACACGGAGTGACAGTACACAAACACGGTTGCTTGGCCCTCGATCCATTACAGTGAAATGAATCTGGGTCGATGCTTAAGTCCGAAAACGTTTCTGGAGTTAATTTGCTTGTTGCTCACATGCTGAGTGCCTGCGTGTGCCAGGTCTCATCCTTGATCACGGGGAAATGAACCAGCGGTTTAGAGAGCACACTGGTGCCCACAGGCCTCCCGGAACCAGAGGGGAAGAGGAACGGAAGCTGCAGGATTGAGGTGGGGAGGGACCTCATGGAAGCAGGTCATGTGTAACACCTTGGAACAGCGGTTCTCAACCTTCCTAAGGCTGCAACCCTTTAATACAGCTCCTCATGTTGTGTTGACCCCCCAACCATAAAATTATTATTATTATTATTATTTTTGGTTCTTTTTTTTGGAGCTGGGGACCGAACCCAGGGCCTTGCGCTTCCTAGGCAAGCGCTCTACCACTGAGCTAAATCCCCAACCCCCATAAAATTATTTTTGCTGCTACTTCATAACTGTAATTCTGCTACTGTTATGAACTGTAATGTGAATATCGGTGTTTTCTGTCGGTCTTAGGTGACCCTTAAGAAAGAGTCGTTTGAGGGGTTGGGGATTTAGCTCAGTGGTAGAGCGCTTGCCTAGTAAACACAAGGCCCTGGGTTCGGTCCCCAGCTCCTAGAAAAAAAAAAAAAAAAAAAAAAAAAAAGAAAGAAAGAGTCGTTTGACCTCAGAGGGATCACCACCCAAAGGTTGAGGACCACTGCTTTGAGGAGGAAAGGCTGTTCAAGCCAAGAGTTGTAGGTTCTCTCTCTCTCTCTCTCTGTCTCTCTCTGTCTCTCTCTGTCTCTCTCTGTCTCTGTCTCTCTCTGTCTCTCTCTCTCTCTCTCGTCCTCAAAGCCACACAGGCATAAATAACTCAAGGTTCAGACATGACTCCCCCACTGTGACACATCTGTCCCTGTCTTGCTCTGGGTGTGTCCCTAGGTGGATTATGGGTTCCCTCAGCTGTGGTCCAGGTCTGGGGGCTGTGACCAGATACACAAAACACAAGAGGCACCGTGGAAGGAGACTCTAGGAGGCCTCGTCTGAGAGGCACTGTGGGGACAGGTGGAGAGCAACAGGTGCGTGGGAACAGGTGGGTAGGTATAGGTTCGAGGTGGCAGAAAAGTGTGGAATGTCCCACTAACAGCAGGAAGATCATGGGAACGGAAGAGACTTCACACAGCTCTAAGGGGACTCAGACCTGATGGCATGTTTGGCACCTGAAGAAGGTCCAGGGACTAAGCCTAGCAGGGCTGGCTCAGAGCCTGGTGGGGAAGAGGGGTTAGATCCACGCCTTTCTGCTGTCCCTATCTGTGCAGGGAGCCTGTGAAGGCCTTTCCTGGTGGTGTTCATGTCTTTCCTTGTTCCTGGCCACAACTCTTGGCCACAAGCTGGAGTCGAACTGGTGTCAGTTGCCCTCAAATGGAGACTTGCCAGGGCATGGGAGTTGGGATCCTCTCTAGCAGCTACTGCTACTTCACAGTTTCCTGAGGCCTCTGGTGGTCGGGCTGAGGGAAGTCAGCCCCCTTTCTGTTCCAGAAGGGATCCCTGGGATGGGGAGGTGGGCCTTGATAGAGCCCTGCTAGGAACATTGGAGGCTTATCAAAGGTTTGGGGGACTGATTCTTGGAACTGTGTGGATCAGACACCTCATAGTCTATATGGGGAAGAGGCAAGGACCCCAGCTTTGAGGGCAAAGGAGCACCACAATTAGGGGGAGCTGTCAGCTCCTCACACAGAGAATAGCTACCCACAGGCCAGGGAGATGGCTCAGGGGAATGGCTCAGTTGGTAAAGTGTTGGTTGTGTAATGTCAGGTACCCACTAAGAAGCTGGGTGTAGAGGTACATGCTTACAGTCTAGGGCTGGAGAGACAGACAGACAGGTCCCTGGAGCTTGCTAGTCTGGCTGAACTGAGCTCCAGCTCCAGTGAGAGACCTGTCTCAAAATATAAGGTGAAAGGGGCCAGCAAGATGGCTCAGTGGGTAAAAGCGCTTGCCACCAAGCCTGCCTACCTGTGTTCAATTCCTGGAACCCACAGAGAACTCAACTCCAGGAAGTTGTCCTCTGTTGTCTACGTGCATGCTACTGTGCTCTGTTTCACACACACACACACACACACACACACACACACACACACTCCTGCCCAAGATAATCATAAAGGAAAACTAATACGGTGGAGAGAGATTGAGGAAGCCGGTGAACCTCGACTTCTGGCCCCCACATGCACCTACACACGCATGCACACACACTTGTACATATGTGTACACACATGGACACATACTCAGCACATGCACATATATACACACAATAGCAACAAAAACGGAAGAGGAGGAAAGAAAACCCAGGCACTGTGGACCAGGACTGTAACATCAATAACAAAAATGTAGACACCAGAGGATCAGGAGTTGAAGGCCAGCCTGGGCTACAAAGCAAGTTAAAGGCCAGCCTAGGCTACATGGGACCCCTCTCCCATACAAAAGCCCTATGTGAGCTGGTGCCTGCCTGCCCGCTTGAATTTTACTCCTTTTATGTTAGCTCCCAGAGATGGAGCCACTTACTTCCCTGTCATTCTTTAAACCTGTCCTCTGCCTCAGGGCCTTTGCAGTTGTGAACATCGGCAGGAAAGCCCTCGTTGGGAAGCTGTTCAAATGACAGCACTACTGACCATTCGATCTAAAATATCATTCGAGATCCACCCCCGCCCGCCTCATTTCCTTCTGTAGTCCTCACGTGTATTTTCTTCCTGCCCTATCTCTTCTTCCACTAGAAATTCATAGGGTGAGGTCTTGTCTTGTTCACGGCCGCATCTCAGCACCCAGTTCAGCACACTCAACAATCTATCAGTGGCGTGTGCCCAACCGATGTCACGCAGGAGAAGAATGTCAAACACGAGCAAGGGGGCTCACTTTCCGGGGGAATAATAATAGTTTATAAGCTGCGGGAGACACCGACAAACCGGTTGTGTCCTGCCTGCTGGAGACTCAAAGCGGCTTTGTTTGGATGGTGTGTCTAATGTAGCCCAGGTTTGCTTCAAACTAAGTAGCCAAGGATTGACCTTGAATACCTGATCCTCCTGCCTGTACCTCCTGTGTACTAACTAACATTCCAAGTGTACACCACCACCCTCACTTTATGGGGTGCTAGGGATTGAACCCAGGTCCCTTGTGCATGCTAGGCAGGCACTCAGCCAGCTGAGCTACATCCTCAGACCTGCCTTCTGATCCACGTGCTTTCAGCCTCCTAAATGCTGGGATCACAAGCGTGTCCTGCCATGTTGAGTATAAGTGGTTCATGGCGTACAGCTCAGAGCTTCGTGTATGTTAGGCAAGTGCTCCACAGGGCTGCAGCCCCAGCCCTGTTTTGTTTTGTTTTGCTCTGAGACAGGGTCTCATATAAACCAGGTTGAGCCCAAACTACATTGCTAAGGATGACCTTGAACTCCCGATCCCTGCCTCGCAGTGCTGGGATTCTCCGTGTGTGTTTAAGATGCCTGCTCTTGTGTCTTGGCTGTGAGACTATAGGGAAGTCAGGAGCCTCTTCATGGAGAACACAAGCCCTCTGCATGGGGTTGGTGAGCAGCCACAGTTTGGGGCCCACGCTGACAGCCACTGTTATTCAATGCCGGCCAGGGGTTAAGCATTATTCTGGGTGCTTTGAACTTGTTGGCCTGTTTGTTTTGTTTCTCTGTGTAGCTCTGGCTGCCCTCAAACTCAAAGAGATCCATCTGCCTCTGTCTCCTGAGTGCTGGGATTAAAGGTGTGTGCCATCACTGTTAGCCTTGAGTGCTTTTAACTTAAGAAAAAAACTGAGATTTGCTTATTATTATTTTGTGTGTGTGTGTGTGTGTGTTGCCTGCATGTGTGCACCAAGTATGCCAAGGGGCCTTAGCAGTCGGAGGAAGTCATCGGAGCCCCTGGAACAGGAGTTAGACGTGCTTTTGAACTACCATGTAGGGGCTGGGAATTGAACCTGGGTCTTCTGGAAGAGCAGATGGTGCTCTAACCCTAACCCTCTCCAGCCCCTGACTTTATAGTATTCAGTTTTGTTGTTCTTTAAGAAGAAAAAGGGAGGGACAAATGCAGGCATGGGGGATCCTTAGAGAGTCAGACCTGGTGCTGGCCCTGTGCATTGCAAAGGTGAACGAACACCCACAACGGCCAGCACCTGAAACAGCAAAGAGGTCAGGCCTGGGGTCGGGGAGGGACGGCACTTTTTAGCAGAGGCCCCAAGGGTGACTTTAGGGGCCATTGAGACAGCAACTCTCAGAGATGAGAGGCCAGCTTCAGTCATCTGGGTTTCCTTCTTATCAACACCGGGAATGTTCCTTATTTTTTTATTTACATCTGGATTGCAGATGCTGGGATGTCTAGCCTAGAATCAGAATTGGGGAATGCTGAATGAATGAATGAATGAATGAATGAATGAATGAACGAACGAACGAACGAACACAGGGGCATATTAAGCCAGGTATCTCTATGGCATTTGCTCACCTGCTCAGGCTACCAAAGACCTCCCTACCCCGCCATTTCTCAGCCCCCCACCCCCAGGGGCACACGGCAAATCATCTTTTCTGCCCACGCACTCGCTACTCTCTCTGTGTCTGTGCCCTGCTGAGTTCCTGAGCAGAGACTGCCCACACAACGTCTTGCAGGAGCGTTCCGAGACAAGTACCACTCTCCTTACATTACATCCGAGCAGACTGGCTTCAGAGAGGTGGTGCGACTCGGTCACGGTCACACAGCAAGGGGCTTGGAGATCTCGTGTCTTTATTTGTTGTGTTTGCTTCAGAAACTCTTGTAGCCCAGTTTGGCCTGGAATTTTTTAATTAATTATTAATTAACCAGTTGATTAATTTGTGTGCTGTGTGGGTATGTGTACCAGCGTCTGCCTATGTGTGTGTAGAAGGCACAGGAAGAGGCCACACACCTTTGTCACTCTCTGCCTTATTCCTTGAAGACAGGGTCTCTCTGGGCTGGGCGTGGTGGCGCACGATTTTAATCCCTTCACTGGGGAGGCAGAGACAGGTGGATCTCTGTGTTCGAGGCCCATCTGGTCTACGGAGAGAATTCCAAAATAGCTAGGGCTACACAGAGAAACCCTGTTTCAGGGGTGATGGGAGACAGGGTCTCTCACTGGAGTGAAAGCCCCAACTTAATGGTTTCACACACAGTCATGCCGAGTTTTTCATGTGGGTGCTGGGGACTCGAACTCACGTCTCCATGTCCTTTCCCCACCGAGCCATCTCCCCCAGCCCATGGCCTCTCAGCCTTGATGCCTCTGCTTCCAGCTCAAGTGCTGATGAGGTCGGAGTCAGATGCTGCCATGTCATGGGATCAGTTTTAACTCGGGGTTAAAACTGGAGAGCCCATGCAGCTGGAGAGCCCATGCACCCTCCATGGTCTGTGTGAGCATTTACTCTTAATAGTTCTCTCCTCATGGCCTTGGGATGGCAGGAGCCAGGAGCCCCAGTTCCTGCTTCTGACTCTGTAATGAGCAGCTGTGTAAACCTGGGGGACTTTCTGTTAGCCCTCAGTTTCCTGATAAGGAAGCGGGACAGACTCGAGCTTGGTCCTATCCTGCCCACTTATTCATAGAAAGTCATAGGGTGATCTCTGAACTTCAGAGTCACCCATGTTCTGTTTTCTTTTGGAGATCATGCTTCACTACCTAACCGTGGCTGGCCTGAAATTCTTTGTGTGGACCAGGCTAGCCTCAAACGCACAGAGATCCATTCACCTCTGCCTCCGGGAGTGCTGAGATTAAAGATATGGACCGTTATGTAAGGCCCCACCCACATTCTTGAAACCTCTGGAACTCTGCTGGGTTTGGCATAGAAGACCCTGACTGGCTGGGGTGGGGAGCACTTCTTCCCTTGGCTGCAGTCCAGCTGATAGAGTGTTCAAACTCCGCTTCTGATGGTTACTTAACAAGCTGTGACGCGTGTGCATGGCAGAGAAGGAGAAGACACAGACTTAGTGGTAAGAAAAAAATCACCAGGGTAGCCTAGTTCAATGAAAGAAAGAAAAAACAAAAACAAAGCAAAACAAAAAATAGGAGTGTATACACAGCTATACTTATACATCCCAGGAGGGAGAGACAGGAGGATGAAGAATTCAAACTCGATCAGAGCAAATTTGGAAGTATAGCTCAGTGGTAAAGCTCCTGCCTAGAATCCCCCAGTGAGTGAGGGGCTGGGGGTGTGGCTCAGTGGTAGAGCCCCTGCCTAGAATCCCCCAGTGAGGGGCTGGGGTGTGGCTCAGTGGTAGAGCCCCTGCCTAGTCCCCCAGTGAGGGGCTGGGGGTGTGGCTCAGTGGTAGAGCCCCTGCCTAGAATCCTCCAGTGAGGGGCTGGGGGCGTGGCTCAGTGGTAGAGCCCCTGCCTATAATCCCCCAGTGAGGGGCTGGGGGCGTGGCTCAGTGGTAGAGTGCTTGTCTAGGATACATGAAGCCTTTGATTTCATCCCCTGCCTCAAATCATTAGCACTCCCTACCCAGTCCTCTCTGCATAGTTTATCTTTAAAACTTACTGGAATGCAAATTCTAAGTTCCAAACTCAGGTTCCTGATTTCTGCACCAGACCTTTTCTTTTCCTCCTCCTTCTTTTAGGTTGTATCTGTGTTCATTCAAAAAAGGGGGGGGGATTATATACTTCACATTTATACATCACATTTCTCCCCAACAAATGGATTGTGACTGACAAGTCTGTGCTGGTAAGCTTATTTCAGGTGTGTTTCCCTGCCTAGCCCCACAGCATTCCTTTGTGTGGCTGCTTTGACATCGGTTCCTGTGTCGACCCCCAGCCACTCACGAGACATCTGAGTTCTTTCACGGATGTCCCAATTGTCATGGTCCCCAGGTGACAGGTGAGGGGACTGAGGCTGGAATGTTCAGTCCTCTCCCAAGTGTGAGCACCATGGAGAGCACACAGGGGTAGCACGGTTGCAGTTCTCCTGAGTTAGCCTCAAACAGAGGGGAGGGAGCATGGAGAGAGCAAACCCCACCAACTCCTCCTCTTAGGGGCGGGAAGGGGCCTTTGAGAAGACCATCCTGGCCCAGGCCTCGAGACCCAGACCCATGCTCATTGGATGACTGAACTCTATCTACCCCATCCAGCGCTCCACTCTCTTGCTGCCGCGTTCCCCGAGCCCACTCGCCGCCTGCTACATCCTTGCCAGCTTATCAATAGGTTAAGTGGTCAGGTCAGCGATATTGACCATTTGATTAGGACCTTGTCAGTTCAATCCCCGCTCATCTCATGGGCCTCCTCCCTAGCCCACGTGTCCCCTCTTGCTTTCAGAGCCTGGGAGCAGCTGGCTGTAGGAACAACGACCATCCCCACACGGGACCCCCACATTGGGAGCCTGGGCCCGATGAGCCACTTTTGGCTGTCTCTTTAGGTACGGGCTGCCTGTCCCACCCTTCCCTTGCTGTGCAGTCAGGGAACCTGTTTGCACTGTGTCCTATGCTCAGGCAGTCAGCGATGCCTTCCTCTCGGCTGTGTGACCTTGGAGAGAGGGCCTTAACCTTTCTGAGTCTCCATGTCCTCAGCCGTGTGTTTGCAGTGAAACCGGGAGTTTAGAGCAGTCTGCGACCTCACTTGCAGAACATCCGACAATCTTCGGTGTATAGACTGTGTTAGGCAGTATCCACCGCACTGATAGAGACATGCGTGGTCATATGTTTGTGTTGCCCTGTCCCTCAGTGGAGATGTATATGGGCAGGCTGTCTCCTGGGAGAGAAGTGACACCATCATCATAGGTCTGTCCTCAAGTCCCAGTGTGCAGCCACATCCTATTCTGGACGATGCTGATGACTGACCTCGCCCTGCCCTCAGGTACCTCATCCTACGTCAGGTGGACGGTAGATGACCCCAGGAACAGCCAAGCCGTATAGCTACTGACTGGGAGAAAAACTGAGGGGCACGGGGACCCAAACCTGACGTGACTTTGTCCTGTGAAATCTGGAATCTGCCTTCTGTGATGCAGCCTCAGGGGACAAGGTTCGGGTCCTGGCTCTGCTGCTTCCTGTGCCTGTGACAGCCAGCTCTGTTTCTCACGATGCCAAGGTGTATGAGAGGGGCTCGCAAGCTCCATGCACCAGTTAGAGGACAGAGCATGGCCCGCTGGGCTCTGCCTGCAGATAGCTGCTCGGAAAGGGTCTTTCTCCCCGCTGCCGAGGACAGGTGGGAATCCTGAACCTGAAAAGTGGGATGGCAGAGTTGGAGTTGGCCCTCCAGGGTGGTGCTGCCCATGGGGCACTGTGCAGGTGAAGGTGGCAGAGGGCTGAGAAGCACAAGTAGGGCCTGCGAGCTGCCTTGGGGGAAGACCCCAGCCCTAAGGCTCTGTCTGACTGAGGGGGGCTCCTCTGAGACTGGGGATTCCCCTCCCGCCCGCCATCACTTACACCAATATTGACGGTTAATGCCGTGTCGCCACCGTGTTCAACACTCAGCGCGGCTAATTGTTTTGACTGGGAATCGGCAAGGCGATTAAACGCCATCGATTTTGCCCTGCGCGCTGCATCGATTTTTAAATTTCCTATTGATCCCAGCCCTAAATCTCCTTAACCAAGACCTCACCGTGGAGATGACAGCCACTGATTAGCCCTGGGGTGGGGGGTGTGTAAGGTGGGGGGGGACAACCCCCAAGGGGAGCCACCCCATCCCTCCCTCCCCCCAGGGACCCTCAACTCCCTGCCCCTGAGGATAGAGGCCCAACCAGACTCTCAGGAAGAAAGGAGGGAATGGGGAACTTGGGGGACCCCAAGCTCCTTTGACCCCTTTTTTCCTGTTTGGGATTTTCTCTGTTCTCTCTGTATAGTCGTACCCCTCCTCTGCTGTCTTTTCTCTCTCCCCATCTCTCTCATCACTGTCTTTTTCTCTCTTCTCTCTCTCAAGTCCACGCCTCTCCCAATTTCCCAAATCGTCCTCTGATCTCCTGGGCTTCAGTCGTCTATAAAAGCCCACACGGCTAGTCTTGCCCTCTCTTTTGCAGTTCCCAACTCTCCCCTCCCTTCTTGGGAGTACACCCACAGGTTCACACATGGGTCTGGGCTTTGTGTCTGGTTCTCAAGGCTCTACCTCTCTGTGTTATTTCTCTTTATTTTTTTTAGAGACAAAATGTCACTCTGTAGCCCAGGTTAGCCTAGAGCTCTCTATATACTCCAGGCTGTCTTCAAACTTGAGACCAAACATCCTTTCTCAGACTCCCAAATGCTAGGGTTACAGGCACGAGCCACTATGTCCAGATGTTCGTGTGTGTGTGTGTGTGTGTGTGTGTGTGTGTGTGTGAGCACATGTGTATGTGTTTTGATGTGTACACAGCCTGTAGGCAGCTGGGCAGATCAGCAGATTGGAAGGTGTTTTTTCCAGGTGCCTCAGTTGTTGTAAACCTCTCCCAAGCAGCTCAACTGGTTCCTGCTTTTTCTAGGCAGCTGTTCTAGTCTTGGAGTCTTCTTGGCAGTTTGGCTTCCCTTTTCTGAGAGGGTCTCTCAGCTTTTATTGCTTACTCTGGCAGAGACGGGGGTCTAGTGAGTCTGGTTGGTTTTAGGAACTTCCTGAAACTACTTTGAGTTGTTCACTTTCCTGCTTAAGGAGCTCCCCAGCAGTACAGAGTGCTTCCCTTTCAGAGGACATTGTTACATAACAGTGTGTGTCGGGGGGATGGGTGCATATGTATGTAACCGAGTGTTTGTTTGTGGAATGGGTACGTATAGGAAGGTGTATGTGTATGTGGTGGTTGTGGAGGTCTTTGATGTCATTCATTTACTAGCCATCCACTTTGTTTTTTGAGGTAGTCTCTCACTGTGATCTGAGGCCTGGCCTGGCAGCCCTAAGATCCTCCTGCCTCTCTGCCTCCCCAGTACTGGGATTGTGAGCACCACACCAAGCATTCTTTTTTTTTCTTTTTCTTTTTTTGGAGCTGGGGACCCGAACCCAGGGCCCCAGGGCCTTCACCACTGAGCTAAATCCCCAACCCCTAAAAGAGATTCTTTTTTTTTTTTTTTTTTTGTTTTTTTTTTTTTTTTTTTTTTCTGGGGCTGGGGCGAACCCAGACCTTGCGCTTCTAGGCAGGCGCTCACCACTGAGCTAAATCCCCAACCCACACCAAGCATTCTTAATGTGGGTTCTGGGGATGCTCCTGTGGTCAGCACATATCGATTCCCCCAGCCTCTAACTCTGAGAGAGAGTCTTGCTCTATATTCCTAGTTGGACTCGAACTCATGATCCTTAGGTTCGAGCTGCCTTAGGCTCCCACATGCTAACATGAGAACTTTCATGCCCAGCTAGTCCCCATCTCTCTCAGCATGGCTCACTGTCTGTTTCTCAGTCTCTATCTGAGGGACGCCTCCCAGAAATCCTGTTACCAATGAGACCTCCTGTGCCCCACAGTCCCTGCCCCTTCCCTAAACGCCCCTGCAGACAGGGGTGGGAGGGAATGATCTTCCCATGGCTTGGGCAGCTCTCCCGAGAAGCCTGCATATGCAGGAGGCTTCGGTGGCAGGCAGGGTGACCCAAGCTATAGAACTGCATCTGTCTCTCAACGAACTACATAGGACTTTGGCTTTAAGACATGGCCCCTGTTGCCTCGCCTGCACAGTGGAGAAGGTAGGAGCCTCTGTCTTCCAGCCTGCAGGACTGAAGAGGCTTAGAAGCTGGTTTTCCTTGGGGATGGTTTGCCCACCTGGACCAAAGTTCATTCATCTTCTAGATTTGGTTGGCTGTTGCTTCCTCAGTCTTCCCTCAGGCATCACTAGCGTCCCCTGGCACCTTCTGCTCACCGTATCACACCTGTGACAGCTCCGTTCTCTGTATCTGTATGTTAACCCTGTGGGGGAGGGGTGGACAGACACTTTGTCTAATCCATGTCTTGACTCCACACTTGGGTAAGAGATGCTTTAGAAAAACCTCAGTGCTTTGCCAAATACAGTGGCACAAGCATGTAATCCCAGTGAAGCTGAAGCCAGTGAAGCTGAAGCAGGAGGATCATGAGTTTGAGGTCATTGTGGACTGACTGCACAGTGAGTTCCAGGCCAGCCTGGGCTACAATCAAGGTCCCATCTCTAAGAGAGGAAGGAAGGTAGAAGGGAGAGAAGAAGGGAGAGAGGGAAAGAAAGGAACGGAAATATATGTTGCGCAAATGAACAATTGAATACACAAACATCCACGTCAGAAATAATACAACCTTATATTTTCATGTCCCCAATACTCATAGGTGCTTCATAATAATCAAACCTCTCAGATTTACTTCTCCACAGATCTTGCCAGCACTCATTTAAGATGGTTTTCTAATTAATTAATTCATCCATCCATCCATTTATGATCTTATAGAGCGCTTCAAACTTGCCAGGTCCTCTGCCAAATGCTAACACTGCAGCATGGAGTTCTCATTCGCCCAGGGACTTCCTGAACCAGGGATCCTGGTGGTACACTGGAATCCTAGTGCTCAGGAGGCTGGGGCAAGAGGATCACGAGCTTGAGGCCAGCCTGGGCTACATAGCAACACAGAAAGGCGATCTCAAAAAAATTAATAGGGCTGGGTGTGGTTGCTCACACTTGTAATCCAGCACTGGGGAGGCAGAAACAGATGCTCTTCGAGTTAGGCCAGCCTGATCTATGCACAAATTCCAGGCCAATCGGACGTGCATGGTAAGAGCCTGTCTCAAAATCAGGACACGTGGCAGAGATGGTTCAGTGGGCTTCACACGGTAGAAGGAGAAAGTTCCTGGACGTTGTTCTTAGATCTGTACTGTGTGTCCTTTGACATGTGTGCTGTACACACACACACACACACACACACACACACACACACACACACACACACGTACCCAAAATACACAATTATAATTTAAAACCAAGACAACAGCAAAAGCTTCCCATCTGATGGGAGGACGGGCGTTCAGCAAGGGTAGGTACCAGTGTGCCCATTATAGGATGGGAACATTGAGTCTCGGAGGCTATAAGTGACCACTGAGACCAATGAGCAGCCAATAGGACCTAAGTCTCAGGCGCTTGGTCCCATGGTGTGTGGATTTACAGCTGCTGATGGGGATATAGGAGGAGACCCTCTCGACTCAAGGGGGAGCCTCGGCCTACACAGGTCCAGACCAGTGCAGAGGGATACTCACTCTTTCTCCTCTCCCTCCAGGTTCTCGGCTGGACCGGGTTGGTGGCCTGAATGTATTAGCTTTGCTCCGTCTGCCCAAGAGGTAAGAGTTGTGGCTTGCAAGTTGTGTGTTTCTATGCTCCGGGCTTCTTGCTTTCCTGAGTCCCCACCCCTGACCTCCCCTTGGGGGTGGCTACCATTGCTTGTGCCATTTCTGCTCCCCAGAGGTGATGTTCTGTTTGGCATTTTATTTCCTCGGCGCATTCCGTGGCTTCCTGGACAGACAAGTGTTTCTGGGTGTCAGTGACTGCGGACTGTGGTGGCTTAGTTTGCATCCCTGGCGGGTGTGCATGGTGACAAGGGATTTGAGAATGTCAATGCTGTCGTGCTGTTATCTATAAATGAGAACAAGGGGTCAGCAAGACGGCGCGATGGTTTAAGGTGCTTGCCATCGAGCCTGAGGGACTTGAGTTCAATCCCTGGATCCACTTGGTGGAAGGGGAAAACGGACTCCTCTTAGTTATCCTCTGACCTCCGCACACAAACCGTAGCACGTGCACCCCACTACAGACACAAATAAGAGTAAGTAAATAAATCTCGACATTTTAAAATCAGGGTAACAAAGCGTGCCCACCTCATGCAAAATTGTGAGGACAGAAGGAGGTAGAGGAAAGACAGACGGACAGGTCAAGGGATTGCAGGCGTGGCTCTTCCAGTCAGAGGAGAGGGGTTCCCAGCTCCCTCCATGGTGAGGTGTATGTGAAGATGAAGGAGGTTACTCTCCAAAGCATAGAGACCCAGGCGCAGAAGCTCAGACACAGCTGGAAACAACCCCTGAACAATTCAGGATTCTCAGAGCCCAGCAAGGCTCCCAGAATGAAGCCCAGACTCCCGGGGGGTTCAGTACTGTGGGAACCGCAGGCCTGGTATTCACCCTGCTGTACCACAGGCCTCAGCATTCCGCATTCGCCCTGCTGCAGGCTCTACTCCGCCCTCTGTCATCCCTTCTCCTGGCAATGAGTGGCAGGGGAGGTGGGTAGTGAGGTCTGTGATGTGGGACCCCCCCCTTCATGCTAACAGCCCTGTTTAACTAGAGCAACTGAACCCCAGCTTCAGGGACCTGGAGAACCACCTGTCACTCTTCAGGGCCCCCTGGTCCGCAGGCCCTGAATCACCCCAGGTGCACTTTGGGAAGCCAAGGACAGTTGTAGCCCATGTTTGTCATCCAAGGCAGGGATCATTGGGCACTGGACAGTGGGGAGGGCAGCTCCAGGCTGTACAGACAGCCCTGAGTCGCTAGGCTTTGAGTTTTCAAGAGAAACAGAAGGACTAGGAACGTAAGGTAAGGACTAGGGTGGCAGCTTGGTTAATCCAGCGCTCTGCTCACTCAGAATACGCCACACAGGGTTCCGTCTTCAGCACTGCACGGAATAGGCACTCCTGCCATCGCAGCACCCGAGAGGTGGAGGCGGAATGAGCAGAAAGACAAGGGCATCCTTGTTTACATGGTGAGTTTGAGGCCAGCCTGGGCTACATGAGACCCTGTCTCAAAGAGGAAAAGGAAAGAAAGGAAGGAAGGATAAACAAACATTTATGTGGGACATCTCCCAGTTTTAAATGCTAATGACTAATGTAAAATTTCAAAGATCTCTGTGTGGTCCAAACCACTTTTCACTTTCCTTGTGTAGTTTTATAGTAGTTACAGACTGGGGCCCAGGAAAACACATACCTGTGTTAACCCAGTTGTTCAGTGACTCAGAGATATTCACTGTCCCCCCATACATATACGCACGCACGCAGGCACGCACGCAGGCACACAGAGTTCATTCATGCACTATTATTTTAGCTGGTAATATGTGGATACCTTAGTTACAGGGTCAAAACTATCTATAATCTATCTATCTATCTATCTATCTATCTATCATCATCTGTCTGTCATCCATCCATCCATCTATCCATCCATCCATCCATCCATCCATCCATCCATCCATCCATCCATCTCTTCCTCCTTCCTTAACATGGTCAGTTCTGTAGCCCAGGCTGATCTCAAATTCTGAATCCTCCTGCCTCAGGTTCCTACTAAGATCACAGGCTCAGAGCCTCTCTAGTGCCTTCTTTAAGGAGTCAAATTGCATCCTTCCCCGGGTTCTCATGCCCTCAGGTGCCCTCGACTTGAAGGTGGCTTCTAGGAGCTTCCAGGCTACGTTAGGAGTTAGAGGGGGCTTTGAGGGCTGCTAGGAGCTGGCTTTAGTAACATTTTATTTGAAGTAGTTCTCTGCTGCCTAAAGTCGCTCAGCAGAGGTGCAGTTTGAACACAGAACTGCCTGAATTTAACAAACGCTTTCGTCCTCTACCCTGAATCTCACCCCAGCATTAGAAACCACGGGAGTGAATTTCTTTCAGGAAAACAGAATCTGATTTATCAACAGTTGTGTTTAACTGGAGTGGAAGGGCTTGGCTAATGCTGGTCTATGCATAGGCTCACTGGGTAAAATTAGGGACAGGCATGTGCTAGAGAGGCGTTCAGCCATTGGAGTCTCTTGCCAACTGGCTTTGAAGACTGTCGCCACAGTGCCCAGTGGTTCAAGGATGAGATTCGCCTCCCATCCCCATCTGCAGGGTGGATGTGCCTAAGGAGACCACAAAGTGCCCACTCTCACTCTCTTTCCTCTAGCTCTACCAGGAAGGCAGCCAGCTCCCCAAATATGTCCCAAGGCCTTCTCAGTGCTCCCCATGAGCCCCAAAATGAGAGACACCCAGACCTGGGTCTACTGCAGCTTCCCTAACTGAGGCATGGCTCCCTCTAGCTCATCACTAGTTCTTTCTTGGGGCTCACTCCCTGCCCCCCTCCCTCTCTCTGCCTTCTATCTAAGGCGCTCTTGAGCAGCCCCTCCCCCATCCCTGAGCTGCTTCACCCCATCTGTCCTGCCTCATAGGAAGGAGGCCTCTCCATTTGTCTACATGGCTGCAGTCGTTCTTGGTGCCTAGAAAACATTTATTGGGCTAATAAATGAATGAGCAAACACACACACAACCAAATCCATATCCATCCATTTATTACTGCAGCACCCTGCCCCACCCCGGGAGTCCTCCCATGTGAGGCCTGGAGGAGGAGCCGAGGAGTAGGAGAACTTCTGAAGCGTCAGAGGCACCCCCAAATCAGGGCAAAGCTTCATCAGCTTGAACGTGCAGGGCCTCCTCCAGGACAACTTTGGGAGTGTGTTCCTGAAGGGCTCCGAGAAGCCAGCATAGGTTTAGCTCTGGATGTGGTGACGGTGACAGGCGGATGAGCCGTCGGAGCCATGAACCTGCTCTGGCTTCGCGGTCTCTGAGGCCAACTGCAGTCCCCTGGGCCTGACGCCCTCCGAGTGCTACATCAGTAGGTGATGAGGACACACTTCTATACTCGGGTGCAGGAGCCCCGAAGATCTCGGGCTGGAGCTCAGCTGTGCTGGACAAGCCTTGCATCGCTGGGTCTAAGGAAGAACAACCCAGGGCCCTCGCCAGGCAGAGTCTTCAGTGACTGGGCGGGGATGTCTTCCTCGATGGGGAAACCGGAGAGCGGTGGGTGGAGATAAGACTGAACCAGGAGGCAGGCCAACAGGTTTTCCAGACCCCCAGGTCCACGCAGCCATCTCCTGAGCTGCATCTGCGGTATGGGGCTGGGTGGAGTCTCAGTTCTAGCTAGGGTGTGTGCTTGTGGCTTAGGGAGGGGCCAGAGGCAGGGCTTCAGTGGTGGAACAGCTCTCTTGGTTTGGGGGGGATGGGACAGCTCCTTAGCTAGCTGTGTACCAGCCACACTGTGTGAACAGGCTGCGGGCTGCGTTCCTTACTGGATGTGAAGTCCAGGTTTGAGGACGGGATTCTAAGAGGTAGCAAGTGATGGCTTGATGCCTTTGTCTGTGGTCAGTGTCTCCAGGCAGGGCGGGTGGAGGCAGCTGTAGTTTGGGAGTCTCTCTTTCCCACAGGGTGGGGCTCACAGATGTGGGGGAGGGGAGAAATAGAAAGCTCACCTCTTTTAGCAGACTAGGATCCTGAGTCCCCGGAATGCCAGACAGTCAGTCCCGCAGCAAGTGAAGGCAGGCTGCGAATTTAGAGTTCTGATCCACAACAGAGGCAGACCTCAGGGTAACCCCCGGGAGCTTTGCGCAAGGCCTGTTGGGAATCCCACCAAGTGCAGAGGTCTGTCCAGCTCACTGGGCCCCACTGGTCTCCTGCTCCTGGCTTTCCATAATCCTCTGCTTCTCTCAGTGCTCCCTCCACAGTCCTCTGCTTCTCTCAGTGCTCCCGGCAGGCACTCTTCATTCAGCTTTGTCCGCCTCTCCATCCCTTCCTGAGTGTTTTCTCTTCCCCTGAGCCTGGAGGTGTATAAATAGAGTTTTAGCTTCTGGCCTCAGAGATGACCACATGGAAATGTGGGGCCTGGCAGGGCTCAGGGTGGAAGAACAGGAAGAAGAAAAGAGGTACGGGGCGTGAGGGGAGAGAAACAAGGAACTGGAGGTAGTCTCCTTTACCCTCAGCAAAGGGGAAACACTCTTCTTGAGGTACCTGGACAACAGGAGCTCCAGAGGGGTCACCATCTGACTTTGGAAGGATGTTGGGGAGCATTTGAGAAAAGCAAAGAGAAGGGAAGCAGTGGAAATGGGGTGTAGGGGACAGGAAAGTAGAGACAAGTAGGAAGGGCAGGAGCTGTGTCCCCAAGCTGGAGCCCATGAAGACACCCTGCAGGTGGTAGGACAAGGCCACTGGCTTGGTATCAAGGAGGGAAGATGGGAGCCCAGGGCACAGCTGTGAGGCAGGAAGGAAGCGCCTTGTGGGGGCTCCCCGTGTCCTGTGACAGTAACTGGCTGGTGTGCTGCACTGTGCCCAGCTCTCGTCTAATGGTTGAGAGCATCTGTCCACCCTGTTCCCTCCTCATTCTGGCTCTGGGGGACCGAGGGCTATGGAGAGGGCTTGGTGGCACCTGACTTCTGGCCTAGGGGGTGGAGAGAAAGCTGAGAGAGAGAGAGAGAGAGAGAGAGAGAGAGAGAGAGAGAGAGAGAGAGAGAGAGAGAGAGAGAGAGAGAGTCTGTGTGTCTGTGTGTCTGTGTCTGAGTCTGTGTCTGTGTGTGTGTGTTTGGGAGAAGCCTTTGAACTCTCCCTTCAGCGCTCTCTGTCTCTGCTGACTTGGGCTCCTCACTACTTCACTAGTGTCCATCCGCCTCTGTCCGTGTGTCTGTCTTTCATCTGTCTCTGCCTGATCTCATTCTTGCTCTTTGTGTTCCTCCCTTTCTGTGTTTTCTGGCTGTCCTGGACTGGGGCTCCCCGTATGTCCTCCCCCTGTGTGGCTCATCCTAGAGCTTTAACCCTGTCCTCTTTCTCCCATCCCTGTGTCCCCTGTCTCTCTGCCTGGTCTCTCTCCTTGGCCTTCCATGGCTTTTCCCTGCTGCCTCCGTCTCCTGGATCTGTGTCCATTCTCGTCTGTCTCTCAGCTTCTGCCCCTGTAGAGCTCTGGATGTCCTTCCTTCTCGCTCTGTCTTTCTCCTCAGCCCTGTCTCTGGGTCTCTGGCTGACCATCCCTGCCTCTGTGTGTGTGTCTCCCTCCCCCTCCCTTCCCCCCACTATTTTTTTTCTGTTTCTAACACCCACACTCACATCCTACCTCAGGAGTAATTGCTTTTGTCTGGGTTGGACTGGACTTGTGGTGGGGGGAGGGCGGGGGGAGCGGGTGGCGCTGGGGGGGGTTGGGAGGGACGGAGGTCGCTTGGTGGAGTTGAGGTAGTGTCCACCAAAGCTGAGGGTGCTGAGGGACAGAGGCACACCCCACCCAAGAGCCTGAGCCCATCCTGGCACGGAAAGAAGGGAGCTGCTCCTTAAATTCTACGTGGAGATGCTACAGCCATAAAACCTCACTAGCCAGGGTCTCGGTGGCAGCTTCTGTTGCTCCAACCCCTCCCCCACTCACACTCAAGGATGTGACCTCTGTCCCCCTCACGTATACTGAGTCACCATGGACACACACAGGGACACACCCAGAGCCTCCATCCCACTGATGGGAAGGTACTTGGCCATGCACACGCAGGGTCATCTGGAGCAGGTAGACACACGGCGAGCCCTCCGGAGCCTTCGATACACATGGAGAGGCCATGTCCCGAAGCCCGGGGACACAGACACAGGGACACATACAGACCCACACCGAAACACCCACACTCAGACACACTCACTACAATCCAGTTCACTAGAGCACACAGGGACGCTTAGCCACCACCCTTCCTAGGGATGGAGAGTATCCTCGTGGGATTCATCCACATCTCCCCAAGGGCCACACGGTCGTTTGAGGACACCCAGCTCTCATGGCACCATGGATATAGACACACAACCCCTAGTGTCCCCAGGACAAACCCCATAGACTCACAGTCACACAGACATGGCTCAAGGGTCAGAACAGTCAGAAGACAAATGTGGAGTCCCCTAACACAGCTTAAGGACCTGTGTCCACCTTCCACGTATGGCATCCATTCAGACTCCACGGCCTTTTGGCTGGAACATCCCGTCTACCACACTATGAAAGCCCACCCACACCCCAACACATTCAGCCCAGGCTCTGGGGTGACGCCAAGGTCCTGTGGTAGGCGACAGGCTTGCCCAGGGTGCCCCCTCTTGCTCATGTCATTTTACCCTCCATATCCGGTATCCAGGCCTTTTTTCCCTTCTCAGGACAGCATTTCCCCATCCCCCTGCCCACCCCCAAGGCTCATCTCTCACCCTCACCTACCCTCAAAGGGCCCCATCCCTCTGAGCTGCTCCCCACTGAGGGGGTGCCCCCTTTCTTCTCGAAGGACTGTTTCTCAGTGTATCCCAGCCACCTAGCCTGCAAATGTGACCCCCCACACCCATCTGCTTCCCTGCCCACCCCCATACTCACCCCCTCTCCTGGCTCTCCAAGCTCTCAGCCCCCCTAAATGCTCCTGCAGTAGGGGAGTATGGGGTGAAGGCTGGCCCCTCGGAGGTAGAGGTAAGGGGTACATGGGGTGGGGGCCTGCCTGGGTGCGGCTCCGGGAAAGAAAGGAAGAGAAGCAAGGGGGAGAGAGAGGCAGAGGCAGGCAGGCAGCCAGCCGGCTTTATATCCCTGCTGTATTGATCCACCATGTCACAGCCTGGTCGGTCGATAGCCAGCGAGAAAGAGAGGGAGAGAAGGGAGGGGAGCTTTGGGGGAGGGCAGCCAGGACCCCTTAGTCCTGGGTACATCTAGGGTCTCCTGGGCAAGCTGTGGGAACATATTTGACCCCCTCCCCAGAAAAGATGTATGCCCTGCCCCCCCACTCCCTTTTGGCTGCAGCCCTCTTTCTCTTCAAGAGCCCCCTCAGTCTTGGTAGAAAAGCGTAAACACCCAGGGTTTGAACATTTCTGTTTTGTTTCCCCAGTGGCCTTTTATTCCCATAGTCAGGATGGCGGCCAGCCATGACTCCTCTTTGCCAGCTGCAGTCAGGCTGGACAGGTGTCATGTTAGGACAGACCAGGCTGTGGGGTCCACCTTTGCTGTGTGACAATGGGAGGGAGAGAACCCTCTCTGAAGGTCTCTTTCCAGGTGCTGGGGAGGGGGGCTGTCCTTTCCAGTTGCCTCTGACCACAAGCCCAGGCCAGAGACAGCTCGATACCTCTCTGACTGTCCTGGAACACAGAGATCAACCCCTCTAGCCCCTCAGCCTCCCCTTCCCTCTTCCACCAGCCTTATGTTTTCCGCCCCCTCCAAGGGCCAACCCTGACCCGGAAGAGAAAGGACTAGGAGAGATGGTCTCTCTCCCTTGCTAGGCTGAGAAGCTGAAGAGCAAACGTGGAGCTGAGAACCCTAGGGTGACACCTGCACCCTACATTCTCCCTATGACTCAGTTTCCCCCTCAGCCCCAACCAAATCCTGCCTCAGCTCTGAGATCTAGAGGGATTGTTGCAGATGGCGGCGGGGCTACGGGGGGCGGGAAAGTCAGGAGGGTGCTTGCTGTCCCTCCCCAAGCCAAGATTGTGGGTCCCAGGTGCTTCCCTGCCAGCCCCCAACTCCCTGGGGCTCCCGTTCTTTGTCTTCCAAGACCCGTCCTCCCCTCCCAGCTCAGAGAGGCTGAGGAATCACCTTAGCCTTGACCCGAGTGGGCGGGCAGAGGAGGGGCAGGCAGCCCTCACCCTGCCTCCTGCCCATGGCCATCCACAACCCCTCTCTGGCTTCCCTCTGACTACCAGGCAGCCCCCCAACCCCCAGCGATGGTCTGCTGTTCCCTTTGTTAGGCAGGGGGAGGGGAAAGGGATGAGCTGAGGGGACGTGGCCTGACCCTCGACCTCTCCCCCTCCTCCCTCCCATCTGAGTCCTCAGGGGCTCAGAGCCCCCTTGACGGACAGTTCTGACCATCAGCCAAATGGCTCCATGAGGAAGCAAGGGGCCAGGTAGGGGGGAGGGGAAGAGGGTCTGTCCAGGGCCGAGAGCCCACCATAATGTGGGTGTGGGGGTACCCCTGAGTCAGAAGGAAGACCTTAAGGGGGATGAGTAAGGAGGATGGTACATGTGGGGCCAGACTCTGGGGGAGCTTGATTGAACCAGGACTAGGGCTATGAAGTTAAAGCGAGGGTTCATCCCATAGACAGCGGCCCTAGAAGCCAATGGGTAGGGCCTGGCCTGGGCAGATGCCCCCACCCCACCCCCACCCAGCCTGCAGAATTGGGAGCACAGTGAGTTTAAAAAAAAAAAAAAAAAAAAAAAAAAAAAACAGGAGCAGGAGAAGCTGGGGGAAAAATATATAAGAAAAAATATAATAAGAACTAAGCGGTGGCTGCAGGAGAGAGAAAGGGCAGGAGGCGGGGAGGGGGGTGCAGGGGGGAGGGCGGCTGGGGCCCTGGTCGCTGCGGAGGCCCGGCCGCCGGCCTCTGTGCTGAGCCCTCCGCGTCCCCCCTGCCGGCCCCCTCCAGCCCCGATCGATCCAGTTTCTTGGCAATAAAGCATTTTTATTGTCAGCTGCCCTGAATGGCAAATGTGAGTCCTGCTTCCCCCCCAACCCTGCTTCCTCACCACCCCTCCCCCAACCTGCCTTCACCCCCTCTGCTACTATCCCCTCACCAAAGAATCAGCATCATCCATCACCAAGACCCCCTCCTCTTCCTCATCCATGTCAGCAGGTCCCTAGCACATACTCAACCATACACCAAGCCTTCCATCCCCACCTAGGCTCCTGCTCCCCTCCCTAACCCCAAACCCATCGGGGAGCAGAAACTGGCTAGTGGTCTTAGGAGGCAATGGCAGGGCAGGAGGGTGTTGGCAACCACAGATGCAGGCCAGCCACAGTGAGGGAGCCGCTGACCAAAGTCAGGAGGACACCAGAGAACAGGAACCATAACAGGTGGGTGGCAGCGGCCTGGGCATCCGAGGGGGCAGGTGCCCCATTCCTTGGCCCTCTGCATACCGCCGAGGTCCTGCCTCTGCCCCTCTCCACTGAATGGGGCCCCTTCTTCCGGGAAGCAGGTGGGTGAGGAGAGAACGAAGAGGCAGGAAGTTGATACAGCTTCCCACGTAGGCCCCGGGTCTATCCAGGACCGGGCACAACTCTACAGCCCTTCAAAGGACTGCTGGTGTGAAGGGGCCAGGAGGAGAGTGTTGGGCAAGCAGTTTACAAAAGATCCGAGCCCCGTGTCAAGTGGGTGGCACGCTCCCTCCCCACCCTCCTCCTTTCCTCGCTTTGTCTCTCCTCCCTCTGCCCCTCTATCCTTCTTTATTGCAGCCTTTTTCCCCCCTGGGATTTAAAGACCTCACGCACCCCTCTGTTCTAGCGTCCGACTCCCCCCCCCGCCCCAATTCTTTTCTCTGTGTGTTCTGCTTTGCTCTGCTTTGCCTTCCCTCTGTCTTCCCATTCCCGTCTCACTCCACCTTTCTCCTCAGCCCCCTCTTACAACCATAAGGATGAACAGAGACCTGAAGCCTCCAACTTCAGTCGGAAGATAGGATGGTCATAGCCCCCCCCCCCAAAAAAACAAAAAACCTTTCCTCTCTTATTCTCTGAGAACTCCAAGGCAGAGGAAGAACCACATCCCAAGGGAGATGTCCCTGTGTCTGCCACAGACATGAAGTGGGGCTTTTCTCAACTCCATCCTTTCATTGGAGCCTTGGTCCCCTCCTCTCTGCCCCCAAAGATGGTGTGGATGGTGATGTGCATGAGTAATCCCTTACGTGCGAGGTGGATGCAGGAGAATCACAAGTTCTAAGTTATCCTTGACTACAATTACACTTCAAAGCCAGCCTGAGCTACATGAGACCCTATCCAAAATAAATAAATACACGAACATGTGCACATTCAAACAGCATGAATACACATAAATAAACAAAATCAAAACAAATGAAAGACCCCACATCCACCCCTATACTCAGGTCCCTGGGGCGGGGCTGTGACATCAGAAGGAAGGGTCCAGGGACCATGTGTGGAGAAAGCAGGGGGAGGAGGGCACTCTGGAAGTGTGAGAGGATCTAGAATTGACAGCTGGGGCACATGGGAAGAGGACTCTGGGCATCTTTCCCAAGCTGCTCTTTGCCCAAATCTCACCCCTCCCAATATCCTCACTAGAGCAATACACTGCTTTCCTGACCTCAGAGGAGGGAGGAGTCCTGTGGTGGAGAGGTCTCTCTGACTCCATGGATAGGACCACTGTATTAAAGAAAGACTACGGGTGAGCTAAGCCTGGTGGTTATCTCAGCACTGGGAGGCAAGGTCAGGAGTTCAAGGTCATTCTTGGCTACATACTGCATTCTCAGCCAGCCTGGGCTACAGGAGACTTTCTTTCAAACAACAGTGGCAACAAGGTAACAACAACAAAAGTCGTGTGTGCTTTGAACCTCAGACATCTTAAAAGAAGAGTCTCTAAGTTGCTTGGCTGGCTGCAAACCTTGTGATCTTCCTGCTTCGGCCTCCGAGTAGCCGGGATTGCGTGGCTGAGATTTCGAACGTCTCACCCAGCCCCAGAGGGTGTCAGTTCTTTGTTGTTGTTGTTGTTGTTGTTGTTGTTGTTGTTGTTGTTGTTGTTGTTGTTGTTGTTCTGTATTTTCCAGGCCTTGAACTCAGTATGTAGTGAGGCTGAACACCCCCCCCCCTCTTTCTCTCGGCCTTTCCAGTGCGTGCACCCTCAAGCCCACATCGGATCTGAGCAAACTCTTCCTTCCATCGAGTATTTCTTATCAGTAAAGGGCCTGCCTAGGAGAGAGGCTCAGGGCTCAGGGCTGGCCCTGGGGAAGGCTGGCCTGTGAACAAGGCTGACACACACACACACACACACACACACACACACACACACACACACACACACACACACACACAGCTCCTGCCGAGGCTCCTCTCTCCACTGGTGGTGTCCATTATTTGTGCAGTTCCACCATGTAGGCGTGTGGCAGTCTTTGCTGCGGCTCAATGATGGCACTTGCCTTGCGTGCTCTTCTGCGTCCCGCTGCCCTCTGTGGAGGCGTAGTCATTATCCTGTTTTCCAGGTGGTGACACCCAGGGTCAGAGTAGGCAAGTGGCTTGATCAGCATCCAGTGAGTGTCAGCCCACAGCTGCTATTCAGACCCACTGATGCTGGGAGACCATGCACCAAGAGCCCATGGGGTAACTGACTGTGCATGACGTTCAGACACACGGGCTCTGCTCTGGCATGGTGGCAGGTGCTTTAACCTCACTGCCTTGGTTTCCTCCTCTTGGTCAGAACCACCACCACGTAGGATTTTTCCCTCCATCTCCACCTACCTACATTAGGGTCAGGTTGGAACTCCCATTGGCTGTTTTGAGTGGGACCGGCATAGAGGTCATTGTCCCTTTGTGTGCTTCAGTAAATACAGTGTATGCTGCAGGCAGGCACCAGGAGGGCTGCATGAGGAGAAGGCACCGGTCAGAGCGTTTAAGTAGGGGAGGAGGTGAGAAGGGCAGGATACAAGCCTGCAGTCCTAGCACTGAAGTGGAGAGAAAAGAATTAGAAGTTCAAGACTGTCACTGGCTACATGGGGCATCCCTGGCCAGCCTGAGCTATAGAGATCTTGCCTCAAAAAAATAAAAACAAAACAAAACAAAAACAAAAACACAAACAAGCCAGGTACTGCAGCACAGAACTGTAACGCCAGTGCTTAGGAGACCAAAGCAGGGAGATCTCAAGTTCAAGGCCATCTGGGCTGTATGCACAGTGAGGGTCTTTCTATAAATAAATCAACAGGGGAGGGAAGGAAAGAATAGGGGTTGTCCATAAACAAACAAAAAATAAAAAATTAAAATTAAAATCTGAGGATAGGGGCTGGGAGATAGCTTCACGGGTAAAAGTGCTCACTGAACAACCCTGACGACCCTAGTTCAATCCCCAGGGCTTCATATGAAAAAAGACAGGTGCTGGACTATCAAGGTGGCAGGACAAAGGTGCAGCCACTAAGTGATGGCTTATGTTTGATCCCTGGGACCATCATGGTGGAAGGAGAGAAATTATCTCTGTAGATGTCCTCTGACCAGGACACTCACACTGCTGTGGCACGTATGGAGGTCCTCCCCCCTCTCTCCTTGCATATGCACACTAAACAAAGAGGATGGGTGTTGTGGCACACATCTGTAACCCACATACTCAAGCTCACAGGCCAGCTAGTCTGGAGTAAGAAGTGTACAGAAACGAGACACCCTGAGAACAAGATGAAAGGAAAGAACAGAAAGAAATTTGTCCCCTGCCCATTGTGTGCCATGGCATGTAAAACCCCACACACACACACACACACACACACACACACACACACACAACACACAATATTATGAATTACATATAGTATATAAAGTATATCTTAATCTATATGCTGAGTATAGTGATGACTCGTGTAAGCTCAACACTCAAGAGGCTGAGGCAGCCCAGTGAGACCCTATCTCAACAAATAAGACAGTGATAGAACATTGGTTTGGGTTGCAGAGAGAGATGGTCAGTTCACGCGGTGACTGTAATCAGGGATTTAGGGAGACTGGGGGCAAGCAGCAGAGTGGCAGGCCCTTGTGGCAAGCCTTTAGAGAGAGTAATTTTTTTCTTTTTAATTTCTTTATGGGCAGGTAGAGGGTCGTTATTTTGAAACAGGGTGTCCTGTATCCCAGGCTACCCTTAAACACACTGTGTAGCCAAGGAGACCCTTGTCCTTTCCACCTCCTGAGTTACATAGAAAGGTGCTGGGCAGCCTTCCTGTTAGTACCTTGGACAGCAGCCGCAGCCGCGGCTGCGGACGCCGAGCATACCGAGCGCTGGGGCGGACCCTACCCAACTCAGTAACGTTCTTTCCCGACAGTGATGTTGAGAGGGCATGGGAGAACGGTAGTGCTCTCATACTCCCCTACAGTAAGGCTGACCTCTCACCACAGCGGTTCCTGGGCGACATAGCAATCCATCACTTGAGGAAAGGTGTCTTCACGGCTCCAAAAGCGCCCCCCTCCGTACACACGCCGCGTGAGTTCTCTCTCCTGCTGGAATAGCCTCGATCCCCACCTTTGGAATGATCATTTCTTTGCTATTGTAGTAAAATGTATCACGAACTATATTGACTTTTTTTGGAGTTGGGCTAATCTTCAACTCAAGTGATACCCCACCATGGTTTCTCCAATCGACAGGATGCTTTGTGTGCACACCACAGCAAAAGCTTCCATTTTAGCTCTGTTTTTTTAGCTCTGTTTTAGACTTTAATTTACAGGACTTTTTTTTCTTTCTTATTTTTTCTTTCTTTCCTTCTTCCTTCCTTCCTTCCTTCCTTCCTTCCCTCCTTCCTTTCTTTCTTTGGTTTTAGTTTTGATTTGTTTCTTTAAACAGGGTCTCACTACATACTCCTGGCTGGTCTGGAACTCACTTTGGATGTAGACCAGGCTGCCCTCGAGATCACAGAGATCCATCTGCCTCTGCCTCTCCAGCATTGGAATTAAAGGGGTGCTTTAAAGCAACCCTTTAAAGGGAACACTGCCTTGCCTGGTGTTCCCTTTCTCCCCCTCTTCCTCTTCCTCCTCGTTAAAAGACAGGATCTCATATAGCCCAGGCTAGCCTTGGACTCAGTATATAGCTGAAGATAATTACCTTGAACTACAGACCCTCTTGCTTCTGGAGTGAGGGAGTGGTAATCTGCTCTGAGATAGGCTATCTTTTCATGGCTGCATCGGATTCCTAAGCTCAAATATACTATATTTTCTTAGCCACTATGTTGTTGGTAACATCAAGATTGTTCCTGATTTTTCTTAATCTCAGATTATTTTGGATTTTAGTTCTTCTTTGACACAGGGCCTCACAATGTAGCACAGGCTGGCTGCTGTGGTACGCTCCTCCGCCTCTGCCTTCTAGGGTTAACATGTGTGCCACCGCACTGTGCTCTCAATTTCAAACCTTAGAACCGGAGTTCAGATCCAAGACTTTGCATGATAAGCTGGTATGTTCTCACACATGCCTCGAACCCCAGCATTGTGGGAAGCAGAGACAAGATCATCACTGGGTCTTGCTAACAAGTTGTAGGTTCAGAGATAGACACTGGCTCAAAAGAATAGGGGGGAGATGATAGTGGAGAACACCCGACATCCTTCTCTGGCCTTCAACACACACATGTGCACAGGCCCACACAGCCACAAAATATGTACACATACCACACACACACACTCAGACACACAATACACTCACACATACTCACACACTCTCACATATACTCATATACACTTACTCACACTCACATATGCTTACACACCCACACATTTGCATGTACACTCATATCCACATTTACTCACACACTCACAGTACACCCAAACACACTTATACTCACATATGCTTACACACTCACACACTCACATGTATACACATTCTTATACATACAATTTCATACTCTTTCATACTACCACAACACACTCTTACATACACTCACACACACTCACATATTCACATACACTCACACTCATGCTTACACAATACTCTCACACACTCTCACATATACAGTCATACACACTTAGAAACACTCTCAATGCTTACACACACTCACATACATCCACACACAGTCTCACATACACACATGCTTACACACACACATATACACACTCACATATACAATTTCACACACTTTCATACATTCATACTCTTATAACACACACTCTTCTCACACACACATACTCACACTCTCACACACACACACACACACACACACACACACACCATTCCTTTATGTTATAAGCCCCCTTTTACTTAGGCATAGTGGGAATGTTTCTACTGAAGTTCAGGGACGTTCCCATCAGCCCATGTTACTGCCCCCATTTCCCAGAAGAGCTAGAGGCTCAGAGAAGGGAATTGTGGGTAAATAGCAAACGCAGAGAGGAACCCATTTCCACACCTCATCGATGACCCTCTGAATCAGTCATCATGCACCTATGCATAGATCTCTGTGGGGCAGCTGTCCTCCTGCAGCAAAGTACTGGAAGCCTTGTTATGTGAGTCCAATGCAGGGCCCAGACTGGAGGTTAATGAACCAAGCCCACCCATGTCCTCAACGTGCTCAGTCTCCAGGCACAACCTCCCTGGGAAGTGGCTTTGACTGGTGCAGATTCCACTGAACCCGAGTGTTCCCTGGGGCTGTGTGAACACTGAGTTCTTTGCTATCTAAATTTCCTGTGTACTGGTGGGCTCACAGCTCAAAATCCTTCTGCCTTGGTGTTTGTTCCAGAGGAGTGCACCGCCAGGCAAGCCCAAGTCTGAGTAATTAGTTGGGTGAGGTGCTGCATGACTTTAATCCCAGCACTTGGGAGGCAGAGGCAGGCAGATCTCCATAAGTTTGAGGAAAGCCTGGTCCTCACAGAGAGTTCTAGGACAGCCAGAGCTATATAGAGACCCTGTCTCCCTGTCTCAAAAAACAGACAGACAGGGGCTGGAGAGATGGCTCAGTGGTTAAGAGCACTGATTGCTCTTCCAGAGGTCCTGAGTTCAATTCCCAGCAACCACATGGTGGCTCACAGCCATCTGTAATGAGATCTGATGCCCTCCTCCGGTGTGTGTGAAGACAGATACAGTGTACTCATACACAAAATAAATAAATAAATAAATAAATAAATAAATAAATAAATAAATAAATAAATAAATAAAAAAAACAGACAGACAAAACACTGGCCAGGGGAGGCTTCTATAAAGATGGGATGGGAGTTGTAAAGTCTGTGTAGCTGACCAAGCAGGCTGGAGGGATTTAGGACACATATATTCTCTCTGTGTGTCTGTGTATCTGTCTCTGTCTCTCTGTCTATCTCTGTCTTTGTCCATCTCTGTCTCTCTCTCTGTTTCTGTCTCTCTCTGTGTCTCTGTCTCTGTCTGTCTCTGTCTGTCTCTGTCTCTGTGTCTCTCTGTCTCTCTATCTCTGTCTCTCTGTGTCTCTCTGTGTCTCTCTGTCTGTCTCTCTCTGTCTGTCTCTGTCTCTGTGTCTCTCTGTCTTTCTCTCTCTGTGTCTCTCTGTCTCTGTCTCTGTCTCTATCTCTGTCTCTCTCTGTGTCTCTCTGTCTCTGTCTCTCTGTCTGTCTCTCTCTGTCTCTGTCTGTCTCCCTATCCTCACTGTGTGTGTGTGTGTGTGTGTGTGTGTGTGTATCACAGAGCACTTGAAGAAGTTACAGAACTTATTTTATTTCTGGAGACCTCCAGGTTGGCTTGCCTTTCACATTACAGTCCTTGGCTTTATGTGGCTTTGGGGGGTGGCATGGATTCAAACTCAGGCCCTCACACTTGTATGGCCAGTGCTTCACCCACTGGAGTCTCACAAGCCCCCAATTTCTTTTAAAAACGATTTATTAATTTCAATTTTTATGTGTATAAGTGTTTTTCTGTATGTATGTATGTATACCACGTGTGTTCCTGGTGCCTGGGGAGGCCAGAAGAGGACCTCAGATGCCCTGGAACTCGAGTTACAGGCAGATGTTTGTGAGCTTCCGTGTGTGTGTGTGTGTGTGTGTGTGTGTGTTTGTGTGTGTGCACGCGCGCACACGCGCGCATGTGCACACGAGACTCGAACCTGGGTCCTCAGCAAGAGCAGCAATGCCCTTAAATGCTGAGCCATCTCTCCAGCCGTGCCCCATCCCCATTCTTAAACAGAGGGTGAAAGGGAACTCTGACAACAAATGACTGGTGAGGTTGACAGGTGCCATAACACTCGTTTGGGGAGCCAGCCTTGGACTTGAAACCAGACATGGGAGCTTGGAGAGATTTATTCCTTCAACCTTGGGATTCAGGTGTCCACTATGTGTCTGCCATAGTTAATTTCCCAGGAACCCCACAGTAAGCCACCATACAAATCATGAAACCTGCTTTCAGAGAGCTTGCGTTTTAGAGAGAGAGAGGCAGTAGCATGACTAGGCAGTGGCTAATTCCATGATGCTATGAAGAAAACACAAAAGCGATTCACAGGGTGTGTGGCAACAGGAGGCTGCGGCCTTGGAGATGAGCCCTGGGGATGAGGACCCTGGGAAGAGGCAGGCAGTACTCAGGGGCTGCACCAGGCTCTACTGTGGGATTGATCTTGGCTTCTTTCCGTGTGACTAGAGTGTGGTGCCTATGAAGGAAAAGAAGACAGATCCCACAGGGCCCTTGAGATCATGACAAAGCGGCTGGGGTTGTCTGTGGGAACGCTGCGGAGTTCATAGAAGATTCTGGAGGGAATGGCACATGTGAGCCATTTTCCCTGGTCCAGGGAAATACATTTCAGCATTTGGACAGCTCCCTGCCCAGGGGGAGCCCTCCCGGCCTTTGGGCCTTTGCGTTAGTGTTTGAAGGTGTGAACCTAGTGTTTGTTGGAGCAGAGCAGGGAGCCACTGTAGGCTGTTAGGAGTCTGGTGTAGCAGGAGGTGCTGGGGTCCTTGGGATGAGCGTGATGCCTTTTCCAGGGAAGGCCCAGGGCCAGGTGCCTGCTCCCTGGAAGACTGGTGAGTCTGGGTGCCAAGGGCTCACTCTGTCCAGGAAACAATAGTCCGAGTCCAGCAAAAGGCATCTTTGTGGGCAGTGAGACGCTGAGATTTTGTTTTGTGATTGTTCTTAGTTTTCTGGTGATTAAAATGGGAATAATACAAAACAAAACCCATGGAAAAATTAACAAAAGGGGTCCTGGGCTTGGTTCTGTCAGTAAAATGCTTGGTTTTTAGACAAAGGCGATGAGTGCTTATGAATGCTGGATACATTGTCACAATCTTATAATGCCAGTGTCTGAGAGGCAGAGACAAGAGCATTCCTGAGACTTACTGGCCAGCCAGTCCAGCCTACTTGGTGAACTTCAAACTAGGGAGAGATCCTGTCTCAAATGAGATGTTCTGAGGATGATGCCTGAGGTCATCCTCTGGCTTCCACACATATGTGTGACATATGTATAACACTCCCATGCCTGCATGGACACACATACACACACCACATTTTTAATAGGAAGAAAATAGGAGAGATCCTCTCTTTATTAAAAAAAATGGATGGAGAGTAATGGAGGAAGACACCTGATGTTGACCTCAGCATACACTCTCACATACATACCCACACACATGCACAAATGAAACACCTGTGGCTACCACCTGTAATTCTAGTACACAGGTGTCTAAACACCTGTGGCTCTCACCTGTAATCCTAGTGCTCAGGTGTCTAAACACCTGTGGCTACCACTTGTAATCCTAGTGCTCAGGTGTCTAAACACCTGTGGCTACCACCTGTAATCCTAGGACTATGTGGCAGGAGGATTGCCAGGAGTTCGAGGCTAGACTGGAACACAGAATGAACTTAGACGATTCTCTCCTATCCAGAGACAGGGAAACCGAACACAGGGGAACTTGTCCTCAATCATCACATGGTTGGTTCTGGAGCAGGCAACTCACTGAGATTTTTTTAAAATATTGTGTATGTATAGGTGTTTCGCCTGCATGTATGTCTGTGCACCACATGCATACCTGGTGCCCATGGAGGCCAGAAGAAGGTGTCAGATCCTCTGGAACTGGAGTTACAGGTGGCTGTGAGCTTCTATGTGGGTTTCTGGGGATTGAACCCAGGTCTTCTGGAAGACCAGCCACATTATCTTCTTTGGGCCACACTACAGCACTTTATTTTTTCCTTGAAGTGGCCTAGAAACTGGGGCTTTGGAAATGGCAGTGGCATCTAGAGGAATGCCTGCCTGAGTCTGTGGACTTATGGAGTCCGTTCCACTGCCTGGCATTACCCCCTGCTCCTGCTAACATGCCCTTCCCCTCCAGATCTCCTCCTTTCCCCTCTGTCCACTGGAGACAACCTGGCGTCTGCCCATCTCAGCCTCTTAGGCCCCTGGACCCTGCTTGAACTTGTTCATCTTATCCTCATGGCCCTATCTTTCCCGGGCCTGGGCCACCATCCCAGGCTTCTCATGAGCCATCTCGCCTCCAGTTAAACCAAATCAGTTCCCGAGGGGTCTCTTCACTCAAAATATCTAGTAGAAGACTTCCATCGACTTCAGTGTGGGGGTACATGCCTGTAATCTTAGCACGCAGGAGGATCAAAAGTTCAAGGCCAGCCTGGGCTACATGGTGAGATCCTGTCTCAAAAGTAGAGGAGGGAGGAGGAGAAGGAGAAGGAGAGAGGAGGTTGAAAGAGAGGAGGAGGAGAGGAGGAGGAGGGGGAGCAAGGAGGAGGTTGAAGAGGAGGAGG